>NW_021836221.1:0-26846 GCF_006345805.1 Octopus sinensis
TCATAGCATATAAGTAACCAAGATCTCAACACTATTCCTGAACGGGTCACCGGTCCGTTGCAGGGTTACACATATGAAGTTGAGTGGATTTGAACAACGCGAAATGAAGTGTTTGGATCAAAAGCACAACACATCGCTTGGTTAGCGAATCGAAACCACGATCTCGTGATCAAGAGTACAACATCCTAATGCCTACGCCACACGCTTTCTCAGTACAAAACTGGTACTTGATTTATCAATCCAAAAAATAGACGAAAGCGAAAACTAACATCGGACGTATTTGAACTCGGAACGCCAGAACGAATACTGCAAATGATTCTATTCGAAGTCTCTAACAACTCGGCCAATTCGCCGCCTGTATGGCAGACAGTATGATCGATCGATCTGTTTGTCCTGTAAACTGTTTTTGGTATCAAAGGAGTTGAGTTATTTTGTTGTTTGTTGTTGCTTAGATGACATTTCCAGACTGCTATTGTTTCACACGATTACTAGGTCACTCCTTTCGTCTCTCCGTCTCTCCGTCTCTCCCCTGCCCCTCATTCACTCACTACTAGATCAGTGATAGAGACGATTAAGCGATAAGAAGCTTTCTTTCTTTCTTTTTTTCTTCTTTTTTAATTTTTGTAGACCAGCAAAATAATAAATAAATAGATAAATAAATTAATAATCGGCTCTACCACTAATAACAATAGTAACATAATAAAGCCGAACAACAACTATAGCATCAACAACAATAACAACACTATCAATAGTAGTTTGGCGATATTCCAACTGACATGAAGTGTCAAATCGAAGAATCACTTCTCACCCTTTGTAACTATGGACATTTATTTATTCATTTATTTATATATTATTATTATTATTATTATTATTATTATTATTATTATTATTATTATTATTATTATTATTATTTATGGAAGCCAACACAGAGATGGAGAAATAATCCAATACTGAAACAAGTTTCAAGATTGCAGACATTAGTACTGTATTCTACTTTAAATTCAATCTTGGATCACTGATTCTTCGGGATAAGGTATTCGTTTTTTTGTTTTTGTTTTTGTTTTTTGTTTGGTTATTGTAATTTTTTGCTGTTGTTGTTTTTTTTCCCCCATTGTTTTTGTTATTGCTTATCACCAGGTCGAATCATATTGAATAGTCCTATGATCAAAGCGTTTCAGCTACGAGTATTCCCTCTTATTTTCATGCAATATAACTCAGGTCTGCATTGTTCAGTATGGCTGCCAATTTTTAAGATGATTAAGCGTGGTTTGAAAAGAAATTGTTCGCTATTTCTAGAAAAGCGAAACACTGAGTAGATGCTTTCTGAACAACCCAGGTGGCGTGGAAGAAAAGTGCGTTTAAAGAATACCCAAAGAAGAATACACAATATGTAGTTATTAGTGCCACGCTACAAGGAGGAAAATACTGCTGTACAAAACGCCGAACACATTCTTATATTTCTTTCTTCCTTACGGCTTTAAGCTAATAACTTCATATTGTTTTCTTATCTTTGTTTACGGCTTGGGATTTGTAAAAGGCGGCTAATAAAGTATCAGTATTACACTGTAAATCGAATGAATTACAATTATATATGATTGCACTTATATAAACTACATGTACAGCTACGAGCTGGCAGAATCGATAGTATACCAGACGAAATACTTAGCGGCATTTCGTCCGTCTTCATGTAGTTCAAATTTCGCCGAGATCGATTGTGCTTTCGCCCATTTGGGGATACAATATGTACTATTTGAGCACTGGGGTCGATGTAATTGACTAGCTAGCCCCCACCTCCAAAATTTCAGGCTTTGTGCCTATAGTAGAAAGGATTATTGTTATATTTGTATGGCCGTATGGTCAATTAAGCTTTGTCAGCAATAATGCACTTCGTTACGCGAGTTTATTAATAATGCATTGTCGTATTGGAAATATATCTACTGAGATATTGCCTAACAACCAACGTTCAAGTGTCCTAGATAGTTTTTCTGTTCGTATACTTTGTAAATAGATTTTGACGAAACAAAAATAAAATATAAGCACGATACATCAACTACATAAATACTTTTTTCTGTCTCTCCTGCTTTCCAAGCCCTTGTAAAAGAGTATTTTACTCGAAATATCAGGATCATTAAATATTTTCAAGTAATAACTCCATATCTTTGTTCTTATTTTTATTTATATTTAATCTTCCAACTTCAATATTCTAGGATATTAGCATATTACTTTATATTCCTGTGTGGCTGCCGGGACTACTTTTCGTCTCTGATATATATATTCTGCTAAATACAGCACATTCATAAAAGATTTTATCTCGGGCGAAAGCCACAGTAACTTGCATATAAATGGCGTGTATATACATTAAGTGTGGTACATAAATTGCTATTTTACTCCGTTATATGTACAATAGATTATAATCAATATGCTCGCGCACGTAATTTTAACTTGATGTTAACAGTTTAGCACGTAACCTCAGTGATTTATAATTATGAATTATTTTCTGCTAAGTTGTATAAAGCTTATTTCTAATTGTAGCTTTTCTTTTCCTAATAATACTTCAGGAAAAATTAAGTGAACAACAATTTGATGAGCCATTTTTTTCTCAGTAAGTGACATCATTCTAAAGTCAAAACGTATTTGCTTTTTGTAAACAAATATTGTATGACATGAATTTTTTTTATTATTATATGAAATTAATTAAAGTCGTTCATTACATTAATTATTCTATTAATCAATTAGTCATTTTTTTAATACAATAATTTCTTTTTAGCTGAGTTATAATTTAATAGACTGAATCAATATTCATACATTCCTAATACAATCTTCGTGACCACAGATAGATGGAACAATATGAGAGTTCAACATCTTTTCTTCTATGAAGAATGAACTCAACTGATAGTTGATCATTATTACGCATAGTCTGCCCCTTTTCCCTCCTACCTGAAATTACAGACCTCATGAAGCTTCAAAGAATACCCGATCTCATGCCCTTAAGACTTGATGGTATTGTTTTACATTTTAAGGCGGCGAGCTGGCAGAAACGTTAGAACGCCGGGCGAAGTGCTTAGCGGTATTTCGTCTGCGTTATGTTGTGAGTTCAAATTCCGCCGAGGTCGACTTTGCCTTTCATCCTTTCGGGGTCGATAAATTAAGTACCAGTTAGGCACTGGGGTCGATGTAATCGACTTAATACCTATGTCTGTCCTTGTTTGTCCCCTCTGTGTTTAGCCCCTTGTGGGTAATAAAGAAATAGAAATAGGTATTTCGTCTGTCTTTACGTTCTGAGTTCAAATTCCGCCGAGGTCAACTTCGCCTTTCATCCTTTCGGGGTCGATAAATTAAGTACCAGTTACGCACTGGGGTCGATGTAATCGACTTAATCCGTTTGTCTGTCCTTGTTTGTTCTCTCTGTGTTTAGCCCCTTGTGGGTAGTAAAGAAATAGGTATTGTTTTACATTTTGGTAAATCCTGAACATGAATCGAGTTCATAATTTCAAATACTTCCCATTGTTGCTGTTAGTATTGTTTTTGCCCCTAGCATCAGACCTATAGTGACCAAATGCGTTCCAGTCGTGGCCATTCCGTCTTATATATCAAACAAAGTACATCTAAAAGTGCATAATATTTTAAATGCAGCTTCTGTTTCTCTATTTTCTTAAGATGGCAAGCTTTGATGTTTTGGAGATTTAGCTACTACTAGCAGTATCGCCCGGCGTTGCTTAGGTTTGTAAGGGAAATAACTATAAAGCATTTTTAGAGAGTTATAGCCAAAAAATAGCCAAAAAATGGAAAAAAAATTATGGTAAATTTTTTTGAGAGTTAAAAAAGGTGGAGTTGCGTCCCCTAGACGGTCTGTGGTTTGGGTTTCTGATTCTCGACCCCATGTCGAATTTATCGATTTTTTTCAGAACTGGGGGAACTTTTCAAAATTTTCGCTGCGTTAGTTTTGAATTATGACATTGGGCTATGTGTGTGTCAAGTTTCATCAGAATCGGTTGAAAGCCGTGGTCAGAGTGAGGGTACGAGAAAACAGACACACAGAAAACGCACAGACAAACTGCCGTTTATATATAGAGAGATTTTCAGCTAACCGAATGAGATGCTGTGGCTGGCTCACTCGCTAATTGATAAATAGATTTAAACGGACTTGATGTTGTATGATTGTACTCGTTGTTGACAGAGCCTAAAGGAGTTGCAAGTATATAACCTTTATCACAATATCGCAAAATATACTTAGAATATTTTAATAAAACAAATATGTATTTAGAATATAAATAACCTAAGAATATCACAGAAAAATTATACATATTTTCATCTGTTGTCTTGTACCAGTCATTAGATTACGGCCTTGCTGGAGCAGCGCCTTGAAGTGCTTACCGACCTCAGTACTTTATTTTCTTTAAGCCTAATATTTATTCTATCGGTCTCTTTTGCCGAAGAACTAAGGTACGGGATGTAAACAAACTAACACTGGATGTCTAGCAGTAGTGAGGGGCAAACACAAAGACACATCCATATAGGTAGATAAATAGATAGATAAACAGGCACAGATAGATATATAGATAGAAAGATAGATAGATAGATAGATAGATAGATAGATAGATAGAGGTACAAGGGCTTCTACGCAGATTCCGTCTATCGAATTTACTTGAAAGGCATTGTTCGGCCCGAGACTGAAGTAGGAGACACTTATGTAAGGTGCCGAGCAATGGAATTGAACCCCAAACCACGTGGTTACAAAGCGAGCTTCTTAACCTCACAGCCATGCCAGCTTGGCAAAAAATATCCTTGTTGATATTTATAAAATCTTCAATTGACCAAGAACCGTAACGCCGAATATAGATTACATTGCAGTATTCCTATCAATGCGTTTTAATTTTACATTGTAAATCCAGAGAGAGAGAGAGAGAGGGAGGGGTCAGAAAAAGAGAGACAGGGGAGTGAAAGAAAGCGAGGGAGAGAATGAGAGAGAGAGAGAGTGAGAGAGATGGAGAGAGACGGACAGTTAGTGCCTTGCGTTTCGTCCATATTAGTTAGGCAAATAGAAGTAACATACTAAAGTCAAGCGAATCGATAATGTCCTTCATCTTCGCAAATAGGGAACAAATACAGCCGCGGAAGAAGAGATCAATATCTCTAATTTTTCAGACTGTTTATTTTTTGAGTTTGGTAAATCGCCTTCACTCAGGTACCAGTCATTGCAGACCAAACCGATGTTTTAATAGAATTCAAAATTCTATTTGAAATACAGGCAACCTTTCCTCCACACATACACACACATACAAAATCACTGGAATCTCCTCAAAAACCCAATACAGTAGTTGTAAAAAAAAAATTTAAGAACTTGGCTTCGTGTTTGTTTCCCCAGTACCATCTTAACGTGATGGTTAAAGCCTTTAAAAAGAGCAAAATCGCTTAATGGACTAAACGTTATCTCAATTTACGCCGCTTCAATAGCTACGAGGATATTTACACGACATTTTACAGTCTTTTATTTATAATGTAATAGCATTTGACCCGCTTTTTCTTGTCCCTTAAACTTTTCAGAATTGAAGGTCACTAACATTTACAGTATGATAAACGTTGTCTTTCAGTTTAATACAGACGGGTTACTACAAGATTACGGTGAAGACGGGGAGATCCCTGCAAACCCATCAATTTTAGTTATATAAACGAGTTACGACAAAATTGGGGTCTCTTCCATGGCCATCAATTTTAGTTCTAACAAAACAAAATGGTATTCGTCTTCAGGAATTTGACAGACGGCGATTAAACGGAAATTGTTATGAAAGATAACATGATATATAATATATCAGCTGTGTTTTAAAGTATGTCCGTTTATTACGCTCTTGGGTGGAAAATACCCGACTGCTTCGTGTTTGCAATTGTCCGAGAACATTGAAATTACAGTGCTGCAAGTTTCAGACCGCAACATAAGCGAACACACACACACACACACACACACACACACACACACACCACACACACACACACACACACACACATACACACACGCACGCACAAACACACACACACTAATGCTTCTGGTTAATACAAGAACATCACACAACCCTGTTTCAAATTCATCCCTACACAAGGGCGTTCGTACCTTGTTAAAAAGGGAGCAGTATCTAATTATGCTGACTTCACCTGTACGAGTGTGTATAAAAGTAGAATACAAACACCCGTCACTCGCGAGCGAGTACGGCTTGATGACATTTACCAATCGTAATTATGTATTAATTATTTTTGGGTGCTTATGCAGTTGCGAGCAGACATAGACACATTCTCAGTCGCAGTAACCCTTGACCCAGAAAAACATTAAAGATGTGGCAACTGAAGGGAGATAGGGCAACACCAGTACTCGGATGATACTCGGATGATACTCTTTACAACTATATAGATCTGACCACGCACTTTTATGGAATATATATTTGCTTTAGTTTTAACAGGCAATGTTGTAATTAAGCAGGCATGATTCTAGTGGGCATTAGCACATAAAGCAATTAACTACCTTATTGGTGATGAGATTAATCTCCAAGGTTACAACATTTTATTGAATAAATTGTACATATATAATTTATATATATATATATATATTTATATATATATATATACATAGATACGACGGTCTTCTTTCAGTTTCCGTCTTGCAAATCCACTCACAAGGCTTTGGTCGGCCCGAGGCTATAGTAGAAGACACTTGCCCAAGGTGTCACGCAGTGGGAATGAACCCGTAACTATGTGGTTGGGAAGCAAGCTTCTTGCCACACAGCCACGCCTAGGTTCATTTGCGTTTTTATTAATTTTAATTGGCACAAAGTTACAAAACGTATTCGATGGTCGAGTGTTTGGTGCATAGCATTTATCAAAACCGACTTCACGAAACTCTGGGCACTTGAGTCACTTGTAACTTTCTGCCGAACAAAAAACAATTCATATAGGTGTGTCTGTGTGTGTGTGCTTGTGTGTGTGAATATATTGCATATAAATTATATATATATTATACATAAATTATACCACACACGCATACACACATATATACACACTAACGTACATAGATTTATATACGTATAAATATGTACACACAAGTACAACGATTGCTCTGTTGATAAGAAATATATTTCTTTCAAACTGGAGTGACTCTTTGTATTAATGTTTGTATAAGTAATCGCTTTGTATGTATACGTGTATGTATCCATACACCCACATAAATATATATATATATATATATATATATATATATGTATTCGTGCGTATGTCTGTATGTACGTATGCATATATAATTACGCGTATGTGTAAAAATACGTGTGAAAGGGCACTTGTGTGAATAGCCGGTAGTATACGAGTGTGAATAATGCGTATATACTTTTTATGTGAGAAACCGATTGTGTGAATATATGTTTAATATATAACTATGAATGGTCTTTTGTATATCTAATCATTTGTGTGAGGAACTGCTTGTGTGCAATATGTGTTTGTATTGAGTCGCCTTTTAATGTGTATAAATATCTATTATCGTATGAGTGTATGTGACTTTCTATCTGTATGCAATGTATAATGATTATTTTTTTTCTTTTGTCGTTGCTCTTTTTTGTTTGTTTTTTATATTTATTTTGTGTATTTCTCTCTTTTTCTTTGGTATTTTCTTGTGTCACTTTAAACACTACCATTTTCCATCAATATCATAATTCTCATAACACTTTCTATTATTTTCTATTCCTGCTTTCTTTCCTTTTCTTTATGTTTTCCTTTCTTTCTTTCTTTCTTTCTTTCTTTCTTTCTTTCTTTCTTCCTCACGCTGTCACTCCTCCGTCCGTCTGTCTGTCTGTCTGTCTATATGTCTCTATCTCTCTCTCTCTATATATATATATAAATATATGTACACACACACATATATGCACACATATATAATCATATATATATACATATATAGATATATTCATATATTTATATATATATATATATATATATATATATGTATGTATATGTATATATATATATACATACGCATACATATATGTATAATGTGAATCTTCCGTCATCTGTGTGTGTATCGATTTGTGTTTATTTTTACCCCGATGTTTCCTTATTTCTCTCTTGTAGCTCTGTATAATATATGAATACATGAATACCATGTGTGTGTATATATGTATATATATATATATATATATATGATATGTATGCATAAATATATGTACATATGTATCGCTAGCCACTACACACATTTTTTTCTCTCCTTGTTTCTTTCTGTGTTCTTTTCTGTGGAAGAGCGTAGGCTCAAAACGTTAAAAATTTTTCAATCCCCGAGCGTTAAACTAATACATCTGTTTGTTTTCTACACTACCTGTCTTCGTCTTTTTCGTGAATTCTCCCTATATATATATGTGTGTGTGTGTGTGTGTGTGTGTGTGTGTGTGTTTAAATCGTATAGGTCAGTTTTTCCAACCCTGTTTCTTTATCCCCGCCAAACTTGATCTTACTCCCCCTGTCTCTGTCTTTCTCTCTGTCTGTCTCTCTCTCTGTTTATCTACGTGTATCTCTCTCTCTCTCTCTCTCTCTCTCTCTCTCTTTCTCTTTCACTTTCTATATTGCACTTTCCCTTCTTTATATAGTCTATCTATATGAACACTTCGCTTCGGTAGTGGGATGGGACGTAGCCAATGATTCTTTCACCAATCTTTGAACAGGAGGATGTAACATGAGTGGAATTTGGTTGCTATTTCTAACAGGTCGAACGTCTACACACCGGGGTTATCTCACTGAATCGATCATACATTAATTAGCGATATGCATAAAGATACTTCGTTTGAGACTGTTTGCTCTTTTGCTATCAGTTTGCCATCGATATCCACTGTAAGGCTGAACGACTTAGAAGTCCGCCATTGCAATCAAGAGTTCGCGAGTTCGATATCTTTGCTGAATGTTTTAGATAAGTATCATATGCTATAGTTTCGAATCGACCCATGCCTTGTCAGTGAGTTAAGGTTGAGAAGAACCCCATAAAAGCTTGTTAGATGAAGCGTGGCAGCAATTTAATGGTCCAGTCGTGTCTCACAACACACTGTGTTACGGTGAGTATGCAAGAAGAGGTACATTAAGGGGTACATGTGTCTGTGGAATTCTAGGAATACTCAACCGCTGACACGGTGATTCAATCAACATGGAGTCTGTTGACTGAATAACTGATTACCTTTTGATGAAACAGACAAAGACCCACTTTCAACAGTTCAGTTCTTAATGAGTCAACTGCCGATCAAAGATCTTCCAGCCTCGACCATTTCGTCCCTTTAGTATATCTAGAAACTGTATAGGTTTAAGCGGGAATAAAGCGTGAGGAAATGAAGATTTACCTCTTATTTCTGATTACCTTTTGATGAAACAGACAAAGACCCACTTTCAACAGTTCAGTTCTTAATGAGTCAACTGCCGATCAAAGATCTTCCAGCCTCGACCATTTCGTCCCTTTAGTATATCTAGAAACTGTATAGGTTTAAGCGGGAATAAAGCGTGAGGAAATGAAGATTTACCTCTTATTTCTAGCAACCCTGTCATCTGCGAAGGGCCACCTACTTTGAGCCAAATCGTTAGTTTCTAGAGAGTGCATGTGTATATATGAGTTGTTGTTGATTGTCACAAAGTCCATATCGTTTCCAAGTAGATATGTGGTGAAAGGCCCCCCCACCAACCGTACCTCTCTATCTTTTTATTCATTATCTATTGATGTGTGCGTGTATGTATATATATATATATATATATATATATATATATATACACATACGCATATATATATACTCTTACTCTTTTACTTGTTTCAGTCATTTGACGGCGGCCATGCTGGAGCACCGCCTTTAGTCGAGCAAATCGACCCCGAGACTTATTCTTTGTAAGCCCAGTACTTATTCTATCGTCTCTTTTTGCCGAACCGCTAAGTGACGGGGACGTAAACACACCAGCATCGGTTGTCAAGCAATGCTAGGGGGACAAACACAAACACACACACATACCACACACACACACACACATATATATATATATATATATATATATATATATATATATAATATATACATATATACGACAGGCTTCTTTCAGTTTCCGTCTACCAATCCACTCACAAGGCATTGGTCGCCGAGGCTATAGCAGAAGACACTTGCCCAAGATGCCACACAGTGGGGCTGAATCCGGTACCATGTGGTTGGTAAGCAAGCTACTTACCACACAGCCACTCCTATATATATAGTATAATATATGTGTATATGGAAGATGGCGAGCTGGCAGAAACGTTAGCACACCGGGCGAAATGCTTAGTGGTGTTTTGTCTGTCTTTACATTCTGAGTCAACTTTACCGAGGTCAACTTTGCCTTTCATCCTTTCGGAGTCGATAAATTAAGTACCAGTTGCGTACTGGGGTCGATCTAATCGACTGGCCCCCCCTCCCCCAGAATATCGGGCCTTGTGCCTAGAGTAGGAAAGATTATTTATTCATTTGCCTTACGTACACACTTTATTGTGCTGTGTGTTCTTCTCTTTTATAAATGAGGATACGATGTGAAGTGAAGAATATGTTCATGGCTTCTGTTTCTAGCTAGCTGAATGAGTCCATTGTGACTCCCTCGTTGGTTAGTTGACTCTGTGTGTGTATGTCTATGTGTGTGTGTGTGTGGTGTGTGTGTGTTTGTATGTGTCTGAATGAATGCAGTACTGTGTCTGTATGGTTATGTGGTGGTATGACTGCGTATGCAACTACTATTCTTTGCCTATAAAAGCATCCATTGGGGTATATGAGCTAGTGTGTGTATGTACATATGAGTGTCTGTGCTCGTGCGTGTATGCGTGTGCTCTGGTGTCATTACTGTGTATGGAACTGCCTTAGTTTGCATATGCAAGCATCGATTTATGTATGTCTGCTAGCGTCTGTGTGTGTGTACATATGTATGCGTCTAAGTATTGCTTTGTGTGTCTGCAATATGCATATAATGTGTGTGTTCGTGTTTGTTTGCTCGTGTGTTTGGGGATTGAAATACCTCTGCTTGATCCAGTGTAGCGTCTGTTACTAAAGGGAAGAATATTTTGTTAATGTATTGGAAGAGCAAATGTTGACGTATCTGTGGTTAAATGGATAGCCAGAAAGAAGTGTGTGAGGTAAACTCATCGCTAAGTATACAACGGTTAATTATGAAAACTGACAGAAATAAAGGGATAAAGGGGACCCGTAATAAAAAGAGGGAAAAAATAAAATAATATGTAAATCAATAAAACGGAATCTCATTTGCAAGCTGTTGGTTTAAGGGGAAAATACGGCTTCACATTTAATTAATAGTACTCTCTCTCTCCACCATCTCTCTCCTTCTACATACATACGCACATATATAGATATGTATATGTATATGTATGTATATATGTATATATATATATATATATATATATATTATATATATTATATATATAATAATATATACATATATATATATATATACTCATATCATATATGCTATATATATAAGTATAATATCATATAATATATGATACATACACACACACATATATAGATAGATATAGATATGCGTATATATATATATATATATATATAATGTACACGTATATAGGCATCTATGCAGTGATCTATCAGCATTTGCTTTCTGTTTATCTTATATCTCTTATACATATAATGTATATTATAAAATATAATGATATATATATATATACATATATACATATATATATATATATATATATATATATATATATATATAATGTATGTATGTATGCCTGTGTCTCTATATATATATGTAATATAAGTAAGTGTGTATGTGTGCGTGTTTGTGTGTGAAAAAGGGATAGTGAGAAACAGAATATAATAGAGGAGGAAATCGAAAGGGAGAGAGAGAGAGAGAGAGAGAGAGAGAGAGAGAGAAAGAGAAGGAGGGGGGTTTAAGAGAGAGCCATCCTGTTAACTTATTAACCTGATGTTCTGTTATACTAATTGCTTGATATAAGGCGTATGTTGTCACTTTGAGAATCAGTTTCCAGGTCGGACTGAATAAATATCCAATTAAAATTATATCCAATTTAAACAAAAAAATTATAAAAACAAACAAACATCGCGGTAATAATAATAATAATAATAATAATAATAACAATACAACAAAAGCAACGAGAAAGTAATAGAAAAAAAATGAAAACAACAACAAAAGCAACGATAACAACAACAACAGCAACAACAAACTGTAGAAAGGAAGCTTGGAGATAACATCTAAGACATGTAATGCTTTGGTGTAATTTAAACTCTTTGTACAAAAGCTTAATCGCTATTAGTCAACGCGTATCACCACCACCACCACCACCACCACCACCACACCACCACCACCATCGCCGCCGCTACCACCACCACCACCACCACCTCCACCACCATCTCCACTGCGAACACCATCATCATCATCATCATCATCATCATGATCATCATCATCATCACATCGTCATCACCCACCAACTCCACTGCGAACACCATCATCATCATTATCATCATCATCATCTTCATCAACACCACCACCATCGGCATCATTATCACTGTCACTACCATCACCACCACCACCACCACCACCACACCACCACAACCGTCATCGTTGTTGTTATTATTATTATCATTATTATTATTATCATTATTATTATTATTATTATTATTATTATTATTATTATTTCATTTAAAACTGGTGATAATGATTATAAAATTTAAAATGGATTTCATTTAGGGTTTAGATGTATCGATAAGCTCTTAGCTGTTGTAAATTGATTCTGGAATGAAAAATTAACCAAAAAAAACAACAACATAAAACAAAGCAAAATATTAAACCGAACAAACAAAAATGAAACTAAATTAAATAACACCCCAATCACCACCACCACCACCATCTCCACTACCACCGCCGAAATAATAGGAAAACATGAAAAAAAAAAAAATTACAATTTAAAGAACATGTTTTTGGAAGTTTTCTGATATAATCCACCATAAGCATAAACACTTTCTGAATTCGTCTGTTTTTTTATTATTATTTTTTCTCTTTGTTATTTAATATAAATTTGTTATTTATTAAAATTCTTTCAGCAGGTTTTCGCTACTAACAACAATAACACAAACAGCAGCAGCAGCAACAACAACAACAACAGAAACGGCAATAATAACAAGGAGAAGAACAACAACACTAACAAGATCATGCAACGAGGGACACTCTACCAGGTCTCCCAAATTACAAATTTATGGTCCTTAAGTGTTTAGGATATATTTGATATGGGTGGGGCGGGAATAATGGAGGCCGAGAGGTGGTGGTCACAGCTGGAAGGTCTTTCATCGTAGATCTGCTTCAACAAAGCTCACCTGGTTACTAATCTAGAACAGCAACAAGATCATGATGACGATCTCCGACTAACATTATTATTGAGTGAGCGAGCAGTACATGCCATCAAAGTGACACTGGGGTAAAATATACGAAGCCCAGTATACCCATCATAACTACCCGTCTGATAAGGGTATGCTAGGTATATGCATCACAACCATATGTGCGTGACATGGGGATCTCATATCAAGATAAACAGCACATGACCTTGCAGGTGGGGCCCAGTTACAATTTTCTTCTGGTCGCGTAACCCATCCTGCTCCAAAGGTCCCTGAATAAGAGTTGTTTAAGGATGTTGAACGAAACACCCACGTTTCCAGAGGTGAATGATTAAAATCCCAAAGAATCCCTCTTAACACATGGCTATGATGCTTCCCCACTACTACTGCTCGTGATCAGAGATGCACATATCGTCAGCCACGAAGAGACATGGTCAACTGGTTAAGGTCAAACAACTGACAAACAAATCTGTGGTATTGAGCAGAATATTTGCTGTAGCCCATCTTTTATACCAAGACAAAACAATGTACATGGTAACACTTCCAATCAGTTAAGATCAGAAGCCACGAGAGCCACTGTCTGGTACTGCCTCAAGGCATTTATTATTATTATTATTATTATTATTATTATTATTATTATTATTATTATTGAATGAGAGGGCAGTAAATGCCATCAAAGTAACATTGGGACAAAATATACAAAGCCCAGTATACCCATCATGATTATCCGTGTGCTAAGGGTATACAAGGTACATGCATTCCAACCATATGTGCGCGACATGGTGATCTCATGTCAAAATAAACAGCGCATGACCTCGTAGGTGGGCCCAGTAAAAATTTTCTTCAAGTCGACTAGCCCATCCCGCTCAAAAGGTCCTTGAATTAGGGTTGTTTAAGGATGTTTAAACGCAACACCCATGAAAACATGGGTGTTGCGTACATGCCATCAAAGTGACATTATCTAAACTATCTAAACTCTAAAGAATTCCTCTTAGTGCATAGCCATGATGCTCCCCCACTACTTCTGCTGGTGATCAGAGATGTACATACCGTCACCCACTAAGAGTCATATCTATCGACTTTTCTTTCTTCCCTATAGCATACCTTATTGTCAGCTGGGCATGCTATATCTATGATCCAGCTTAGTTTGTTTTCTTTCTCAATTAAGACTATGTCTGGCTTCCTATTCTCTATCTCATGGTCGCACTGAATCATAAAATCCCATAGGATTTTTGCATTTTTATTTTCGATGATGCCTTCGGGTTTGTGGTCATACCAATGTTTTGCTCTGTCAAGTTCATGCTTATTGCAAAGTGTCCAATGGACAAGCCTGGCCATATTGTCGTGGCATCTCTTATATTCCTCCTGGGCTAGTGGCGTACATTGACTGGTAATATGCCATACGGTTTCAATTATCATCATCATCATCATCATCATTATCATAGGAGCATGACTATCAAGGGTCGTTCTCAACATCATCATCATTCTCCTTCGTCATAATCATCACCGTCATAAATATTCTTCATCATAATCATCCTCAACACCATCATCGTTTGCCTTCATCATTATCATCATCGTCATCGTCGTCATCGTCATCATCCTCCTCCTCCCCCTCATCATCATCATCGTCGTCATCATCGTCGTTATCATCATCGTCGTTGTCGTCGTTGTCATCGTCGACGTCCTCCTCCTCATCATCGTCGTCATCATCGTAGTTACCATCATCGTCGTTGTCGTCGTTTTCATCGTCGACGTCGTCATCATCATCATCGTCGTCGTCATCGGTCATCGTCATCATCATCGTCGTCGTCAGAGTGGACACTCACCAATCTAGAATCGTTTTTTTAAAACTATATTCTTTGAACATGAGATAACTTCGAGTAGTTATCGATCGCATACGATGTTCCACAGACGTCTCCTTTCCTAGTAACAACGTGTCTTCTAGATTTCGAGTTCGAATCCCTTTTACCGAGATCAATGATTTCAATGCATCCACCACCACTACCACCACCACCCTCCGCTACACTTCACCTTTGACTCTATACATCAATACTAGTAACTTCTATTCCATGGACGTACTCCTAGCAAACTAAGTGAGGTCTCTATGTGGTCACACGAGTTGTCGGAAATAACAGCCGTTTATCTCCCAAATCTCACTGGACGGTATTTGAAGAAGACACACGTTAGATAATGCAGCCGTAGATACGCATATGTCTAAATAAAATACAGGATGGTCACATAACAAATTCAAATAAAGAAAATTTACGCAGAATAATGTATTCCTATAAGACCTTTAAAAATGAGATACTGGTGGCTGGAAGAATTCAATGAATAAATCTACTCAATTGAGTTTAGCCTGTAGGATGGCTTAAAGGAGAAAATTAAGAAAAATAAAGCTTAAAAAAGTCTAAAAAAGCTAAAAAATTTCAGTTCGATGAAATAATACCAGTAATACTTGGGTGCAGATGATCGAGTAGATGAACACGAGTTTATCCTACATCCAGTCGTTTAGAACAATGAGCTGAATGCTGAACGTTCGAATATTTATAGATATCTATCTAGATTAATGCCCTAATCTTCGTTATGATGGTATATATATATATATATTTGTGCGTGTGTTGGTGTGTGTGTATACATATATATATATATACACACATACACACTATATATAGCATGTATAATATTATACATACATATATATATATGTTTATATATATATGTATATATGTATATACATACATATTATATATATGTTTATATATATATATGTTTATATATATATGTTTAATATATATATATATATATATATATATATATATATACAACATATTACATACATACAGACATACATACATATATATATATATATATATATATTATATATTATATATTATATATATATATATATATATTATATATACATACATTATTTATATGAAATATACGCATACGTTTATATATATATATATACATATACATATTATAAAATTCATTATGAAATTTATATATCCCTATAAAAATTTTCTCTTCCCTTCATCCCTCTCTCTCTTCTCTCTCAGTATATATATATATATATATATATTATATTATATTTATTATATATATGTATGTTTTTATATATATATGTATGGATATATTATATATATATATATATATATTATATATATATATATATATATAATATATATATAATATATATATATATAATATACATGTACATATTAGTCTGATATGATATATGATTAATACATAGAAGGGTGGTGGGAGAGTTAAAAAATAAAACGACCGCCGCACATATCATATATGCCTTGCTTTGCCTTGCCTCATATTGGTGATTCAGATGCAAAGGTTTCCATAGTAACGTTTACCTCTGCACAACAGTAGCAGATTCCCGATGTCAGCGAGTATCATCATCGTTAGAGAATATTTTTTTATAAATTTTTTTTTTATAATATATACATAATTTTTTTTTTCTTCTTTATATCATTCAACTTCTGACATTTAACATTCAATTAAAGTCGTTAGCAAACATTAAACATTGTTTAAATCTATCGCTAGCATTCAATTAATGTTACTGAAGTGTATTGTAAACATTCCATTAAGCTTGCTTACAGATATCAAAAAACATTGCTAATATTCAAATTAATAATGTTGATCGTCATTTTATAGTGCTTACAATTCAATTAAATTTCCTGCCCTCCCTGTTCCCCCACTCCTTCCTCACATACACCTTGACATCGAAATTTTCTTTTAATTCTGTTTCAGTTATGCAACACTGGTAAAACAATTTTTCGAAAATATTTGTAAAATATGAAAGTGCTTACAAAACATTTATATATATATATATATATATATATATATATACATACATATGCGTGTGCGTGCGTGTGTATCTATCGATCTATCTATCTATCTATCTATCTATCTATCTATCTATCTATCTATCTATCTATCTATCTATCTATCTATCTATTTATCTATCTATCTATCTATCTATCTATCTATCTATCTATCTATCTATATATTAATTATATATATATATATATATATATATGTATGTATACGTGTATCTATATATGTATATATATGTGGATCTATCTATCTATCTATCTATCTATCTATCTATCTATCTATCTATCTATCTATCTATATATATATATATAAAATATGGTCTGTATGTATGCATATTTCTACGGAGAAAATTAACAGTGACTTAGAAGTCATGTTACGGCATAAAAGCCGAAACTTCGAAGCTAGTGTTAAAATTTTCATTGTAAAATTAATAGATATGTATCTACTAAATAGTATTGCGGTTATACTTTATATATATATATTATATATATATATATATATATATATATAATATATATATATATTATATATATATATGTTAGTTAAATAATTTCGGGTAAGAAACTTGTGCCACTGTATGCGAAGCCGTTATTAGCCACCATGATGTCATGATACAATGGAATCCATAGTATCCGTAGAGTTTATGTAAGAAGGTGAATTGTAGAAAATCCAGTGAACGACATTTTTTATTTAAAATCACTACAATTGTTTCGACATATTTTTACACCTGTTATACATGGGCGAGATGTGTAATCATTATCAGACATCCAAAGTGTAAAATGCACTTCCTCAGGTGATCGCTTAAATAGGTACTTCGTTAGGTCTTCTCGTCATTTCACAGAATGTGAGAATGCAGATCCGAAGCGGTGCATCATTTTTAGCAATTTACAGACGAAGAAAAAAAAAAAGTTTTTGGGTTTGGCTGTAAACTGTTGAAAATGACACATCATTTTGAGTTTGCATTCTCAAGCTTGAAATAGCAGCTGCATCTCACTGAAGTCACATCAAACTGTCTCTAAACCCTCAATAATAAGATACGATCTCAACAGATCATATTCCTAGACTATATGCCTCAGACATACAAAAATACCAGATAGTCACTTCTAGAAGACCTTTGGTAAATTTTCTTTTATAAATTGTTTCAAAAACGATTTTAAAATTATCATTTTATATAGATGTGTGTATACATATCTATATATAATGTATATATATGTATCTATTTGAATATATATTATCCTTAAACGTGCTTGCTTTCACCTTATTTTAATTATTCCACAGGACATCGCCACCAACTGTTCCAAATAACCCATCGGCATGGTTTCGTATTCCCCCCAAAATGAAGGAAAGCAAAGACGATCTCGTAGAGATTTGAACTCAGGGAGCAAGACAGTCGAAACACTTAACATGAAGCATTTTGCTCAACCCTCTACCGACACTGCCAGTTCACCGCCTTTAAGGCTATTTATACATGATCTCGTAGATGATAAACCTTCATGAAATCTTTAATAAGGACTTGGTACTCACACACAGACACACACACATTCTTACACACACATTATAAAGAGAGAGAGAAAGAGAGAGAGAGAGAAAGGGAGAGAGACAAAGGAAGAAAGAGAGACAGAGAGAAAGAGAAAGAGAGAGAGAAAGGGAAAGAGTAAGAAATGAAGTCTTTAATTAAGGACTTGGTACTCACATACACACACACACAAACATACACTTACACACAAACATTACAGAGAGAGAGAGGGGGAGGGGGGCATACTTATATACAATGCGTTCAATACGATCAAATGGTTTTAATAGTTTCCAGAATGAAAATATATCAATCTACAAATGGATCTCTTTACGAATTCTTTCTTCTCTTGTTCCTTTCATTATATTTATTTTGTTGTATTTATATTTAACCTCTTTAACATTTATAGAGTCACTGAGTGTATGTGTATATACATGCATATATATATACATATATATATATATATATATACATATATATATATAAGTATATATATATAAGTATATATACATGTATATATGTATGTATAGATATAATATAAAAGTGAAATACAAACTCGTGTTACAAATATACAAATATATACGGACATACCAATATAATACATATATATAATATATATATATATATACTTATATGTATGTGCGTATATATATATGTATATATATATATGCAGATATACTATAAGTATGAATATATATATATAAATGTAAATATATATCCGTATATACATATATATACATGTACACAGACATAAATACAAACACGCACAAACATGCACACACAAACATACACACACGCACACACACACACACACACACACCACACACACACACACACACTCACACACACACACACACACACCCTATGAACGTTCGAATATATTCTTGTATTAGCTTAAGGAATTCATCCACGGAAATAAAACTGCGCCTTTATCGCCATCCTAATTTGAGTAATGGATGACATTTTTTTTTTTTTTTGTGATGCGTAAATAATATCTCTGTAAATATCAATTACTTTAGTTTTCCTTTTTTCTCTATTAGTATACCTCTCACCTAGCTATGTTACTAAACAAATAAAGGGACGGAGCCTTTAGCTGGTTGTTCGACCTGCTAGAAATAGCAGTAGCAACAGCAGCAGCAACAGCATTCTTCACAAATCAGCGTTTGAAAAAATTGGGAAGTAGGAAGTATAGAAAACGACGAAATGAACATAGAATGCTTTTGATTAGTTCAGTGTCTTCAAAATTTGGCCAGTCAGGTCTAAACAAATACAGCACTAACATAACACTACGGTGATGAGGGTAATTTTTCGCCTTATTTGCTAGAAATAGCAGTGAAATATAAGAATCATTCCATACAAAGATAAACTGCGTTTGAAAAAAAAAAAACTGAAGAAATATAAAATTAGTTTGTCACGGCTGGAATATCTTTAATCGTGTTTCTGCTGCATCAAGATTAACGCGTGATTAAAAAAAAACAACAGCACCTTGATAAGAAGCGATCAACAATATAGATCTCTATGTACATGTTGAATATAAATTCTATTTCTCTCTCTCTCTCTTTCTCTCTCCACACACACACGCACACACACAATATATATATATACACGTATATGTACATACATATATACATCCACCGTTAGCCACTACTCACATTTTTTTCTCTCCTTGTTTTTTCTGTGTCCCTTTCTGTAGAAGAGCGTAGGCTCGAAACGTAAAAGACTTTTTCTATTCCTGAGCGTTATACTAATACATCTGTGTGTTTTGTACACCACCTATCTTCGTCTTTTGTTTTTTTCGTAAACTTTCCCTATATATACGTATACACACATGTGAATACATAAATCTCTATATATATGTATGTTTGTATGATTGTGAGGTATGTGTGCATGTGTGCGCGTGTAAAGTGTATGTTTTAAATATTGGACATTATACACACATCATACATACACAGATTCATGCATTACTATCAGAAAATGAGCAAAACATACATTTGCTCCACAACTCTGAGTAATCTTCATAATTTGCCAAGATTTCATTGCACACCTCTCCAATTCAAGTTGCCTTGAATAAAAATGAATAGAGTAAGAGAAGATTGGGTAGGTTTGGAACTGAAAGAAGCCCGTCGATATATATATATATATATATATAATATATATATATATATATAATATATATATATATATATATATATATATATATATATGTGTGTGTGTGTGTGTATGCATATATTTGTGTTCCTGCATTTGTCCCCCACCACCACCACCACTATTGCTTCACAAACGATGTTGTTTTCACGTCCCTGTAAAGATAGCGGTTCGGCAAAAGATACAGATAGAATAAGTACTAGGCTTACAAAGAATAAGTCCTGGGGTCGATTTGCTCGACTAAAGGCGGTGCTCCAGCATAGCCACAGTCAAATGACTGAAGCAAGTAAAAGAGTAAAAGAGATATGATGAAACGATAAGAACCACATGATGCAGTCTGCTTGTTTGAGAAACAGTATTTAAATGTATTTGCTCGTTAGTTTGAGATATTCATTCTGACAGACGGAAACGAGAAACCTCGGTCAAATTGGTCGTCTGTTTCACTCATTCCAGACTGGACATTGGAAGCCAAACAGAAGACATCGACCAGATAATCGTGAAGACTACTGTTGCTGCTTCTAGTGATGATGATGTCGATAATGATGATGATGATGATGATGATGATGGTGATGGTGAGGAGGGAGACGAGGAGAAAGAGAACGACGACGATGATAATGGTGTTGGTGATATTGGGATGGTAGTAGTGGTTGTTGTGATGATGATAACGATGATGAGGTGGAGGACGAAGTCGACTACACGACGTTGGTGGTGATGACAGAGGCGGTGGTAATGATAATTATAATGATGAGGAGGATTATGATGATGATGACGATGATGAGAAGGAGGGGAGGAGGGAGAAAAACGAGGACGACTACCAAAACGATGGTGATGCCGATGATGTTTGTGAGAATGATGATGGTGGTGTTGATAGTCGGGATGATGAGGGTGGTTACTATGACAACAACTATGACGACGACGATGATGATGATGATGATGATGATGATAAAGACGACCTCGACGACAATGATGACTATTAATAACGATGACAACGATGACGACATTGGTGATGATGATGATGATGATGATGATGATGATGATGGTGATGGTAAAGAACTGCGATCCAAACCATTTTTCTGTACCCTTCTCATTCCATGTCACCAATGCTTAAAGACACATCTGAGAACAGAACAGATTGTCGATAAATATAGTTTTAGAAAATAATGACAAATAATTAAACAAAAATTACACCCTAGTCAAATCACCACCCCAACCACGACCATCACCACCACTACACCGCCACCAATTCTTGCAAAATATCTCAGATATTTCCTCCTCTCCCTCCCTCTCTCTCCCTTTCTCCTTATCTTCACCATCCTTCTCCTCCCCCTCATCTCCCTCCCCGCCGCCGCCGCCGCCTGTATCTCTTGTAAAAGTAGATGTTTGATGTTTGGTTAGCAACATTTAAATATCGTAGTTGGCTTTTCAATAAAACATCAGCTTTAGGTTGAGAGAGTTAAAGTAGACGAAGAAGTAGAAGATGAAGAAGAAGTAATTAGAAGGATGGGGAGGAGGGGTGGCGAAGACGACGACGATGGTGACGACGACGACGACGACGATGATGATGATGATGATGATGACGACGACGACGATGATGATGATGATGATGACGACGATGGTGGTGATGGTGATGATGCAGAAGATGATGATGAAGAGGTAGTAGCAGTAGTAGTAGTAGTAGTAGTAGTAGTAGTAGTAGTAGTAGTAGTAGTAGAGAAGAAGAAGAAGAAGAAGAAGAAGAAGAAGAAGAAGAAGAAGAAGAAGAAGAAGGGGAAGTGTGAAATAGGGGGGGCGATTGAAAAGAGTAGATAGATGACAACAAAGAATATACATACATATATATATATATATGTGTGTGTGTGTGTGTGAGTGTGTGTGTACGTATATATATATACACGTGTGTGTGTATGTATAAATACGCGTGTAAAGTGCGTGTGTGTGTGTAGAGAGAGAGAGAAAATAATAGATAAATAAAGGAAAATTTGGCAAAAATGTAAATAAACAAGGAATATCTGAATAAAATATGGAAAGTTTAAAGTGTTCTTTAGCATTGTATTATGCTTGTGTGTGTGTGCACGTGTTTATGCAAATATATATAACATATTATATATTGTATATACATATGTGTATATTATTACATACAAATATTTATGCATAGATATAGAAATATATATATATACACACACTCACATACATACATAAACCTACAGATTTGTCAAAAAAAAAAAACCCCATTTAAAATACGTACATACATAAATAAACACATAATCCATACGTACACGCGCGGGCACGTGCACAAGAGCAAACACACATATATGTATGTATTGTGTGTATATATATATATATATAGTTCATACACATTCTTATTGCATGCATGTGTGTATACAGACATACTCAGACAAATACAGGAACATACATACACACGTAAACCCACAAACATGCTCAAAGATACCCCCCTCCCCCCTTCCCCCCACCCACACACAGTGACACATACAGCGGCACACATTGACATACGCGAGGCACAAGGAAGCAATTTTGTATAAAATAATAAAAATTGAATTAACAATTAATTACGAGTGATTTTTGTTTTCGGTTTGTTGTTGTTGTTGTTGTTGTTGTTGTTGTTGAGGCTGTTGTTAATGTTTGTTTTCTCGATAAAGATGTTTTGCGATATGTTTGGGGGGGTGTTGGTGGTGGTGGTGGTAGTGGCGGTGGTGGTGGTGGTGGTGGTAGTGGCGGTGGTGGTGGTGGCGGTGGTAGGGGGGTGAGGTGAGAGTGGAAGTGGTAGCGATTTTTAAATATGTGCTGGGGGAGAGAAGGAGTGTTGGAGGGGGAAGGTTGTAGCGGTAGTGGTGGTGGTTGTGATGGTTGTGGTGGTTGTAGTGGTGGTTGTAGTGGTGGTGATAGTGGTGAAAGTGGTAGGAGATGAAACTGATGCTGGTGGTGGTGGTGGTGGTAGTGGTGACGTTCATAGTCGTGCTTACTATCATGATAGTAATGCTGCCGGTGATGGCGATGATGGTGGTGGTGGTGGTGGTTTAGGAGGTAGTGGTAGTAGTGGTCTTGGTACTAATTATAGTCATGGTAGCAGAATCCGATGGAATTAGTCGTAGCAGAATTAGTATTAGTATTATTACGAGTAGAAGTAGGTGTAGTAGTAGTAGCAGCAGCATTAACAGCAGCATCAGTAACAATAGTAGTAGTAGTGGTGGTGGTGGTGGTGGTGGGGAGTTCTGTATTGGTTGTAGTGGTGGTGGTAGCGGTGGTGGGGTTCTGTATTGGTTGTAGTGGTGGTGGTGGTGGTGGAGTTTTGTATTGGTTGTAGTGGTAGTGGTGGCAGTGGCATTAGTGTGAGTATGAGTTGATCTTAGCTGTGGTAGTTGAGATGTTCGTGGTAGTGGTGGTGGTGGTGGTGGTGGCGGTGAAGCGTATGATAATAGTGGTGATGGGGGTGACGGTGGGTGTAGTAGTAGTGGTAGCAGTGGTGGTAGTGGTGGTGGTGGTAGTGGTGGTGGTGGTGGTAGTGGTGGTGGTAACACGTATGCTGGTGCCTATGCCTGTGGTACTTGCGATGGTATGGAGGTATTGGTCTTTCTGGTAACGATATTTATGCTCCGGTGATGCTAGTGACACTTGTGATGGTAGTTATAGTTGTGGTGGTTTTGTTGTAGTCTTTTTTTTTTTGTGGTGGTGGTGGTGGTGGTGGTGGTGGTATATGTGACCGTGGCGGTAAGAAAGTGTAAAAGTTAGAGAGGGATGGGGGAAAATGATGTGGAGATGCTGCTACTTGCGTCGACCAGTTATCGGAAAGCAGCAGCGACGACGGTGGGGAGAGTAAATTGAACTTAAAAGAAGGACAAATTCAGAAGCTAAAATTGATATTAAATATCTGTAGACCCAGAGAAGAGCGTCAGCGGGACAGGCAGATATAGACACAGACGGAGAGAGATAAATGGAGAGTGAAAGAGAGAGAGAGAGAGAGATGAAGGACGAGCGAAAGGGAGAGAGAGAGATGAAGGACGAGCGAAAGGGAGAGAGAGAGATATTGGGGGAGGGAGGCGAAAGAAGAACTGACGGTGGGGATACGTGGCTGAGGAAAGGGAAAAAAATACGCCATCCTAACCAGGCAGAGAAAGAGACATAGAGTAAGAAAGACAGCGAGAGAGAGAGAGAGAGAGAGTGAAAGAGAGAGACAGATGAAGAACTAGGGAGAGGGAGAGAGAGAGATATTGGGGGGGAGGAAGGCGAAATAAGAACTGACGGTGGGGATACGTGGCAGAGGAAGAGGGGAAAAAAACGCCATCCTAACCAGGCAGAGAAAGAGACATAGAGTAAGAAAGAGACCGAGAGAGAGAGAGGGGGGGAATAAGAAGAAACGACGAATGGCGACGAGGGATGCAAGGGTTTGAGGAAAGAGAAAAAAAAACCGCCATCTTAAGCAGGCAGAGAGACATGTGTCAAATGATGAGAGAAAGAGTGTGTTTGCTGTCTCGAGGACCTCATTGACGGTTAAAGACATTTGCTGTCCTCAAGCGGCACCCTTCAAACAACTTAATTTTATTTCAGGGCACCAGTTCAATCTTGTTGTTGTCACGTTGATAGTTGTTGTTGTTGTTGTTGATGTTTATTTTATTTTCGTCGTAGTTTTTGTTGTGTTTGTTGTTGTGGTTGCTGTGTCGCTTCATTCCTTGTGAATGTTGATTTTTGATGATCTAATTGTTATTATATTATAATGTTGTTGATTACGCTATCGTTGTTGTTATTATTGTTGTTGTTGTTGTTTAGATAGACTCAGATCAAATCGGAACGAAGAGAGCAGGCCTATCATCAAAAGCATTCCAGCCGTGACAATCCCATTTATTTACAGTGAAATGATGGGCTGTCGTCCAAATAAACGAACACTATTTCAACGTGTCCTTTCCTGATGTCAGACATGCAGCAGAAATTTGAAGAAGTTTTGACTGCTATTTCTAACAGATCGAGCAACCACCAATGAGACTCGCTCGTTTGTATGTCAACATAGTCGTTTGTTACGATATGTAGTGGTTGTTATTGTTGTTGCTGGTGCCGTTTTACTTGTTTCAGTCATTGGACTGCGGCCATGCTGGGGCACAGCCTTGATGCGTTTAGTCGAACAAATCGATCCCAGCAGAATAAGTAAAGAGACTTTAAAAAGTCTTATACTTATTCTACTGGACACCTTCGCCGAATTACTAATTTACGGGGACGTAAATAAACCAACACCAGTTGTCAAGCAGTGGTGGAGACAAACAGAAGTACAAAGGCACACACATACATTCATAAATACATACATACATACATACATACATACATGCATACATACATACATACATACATACATACATACATACATACAAACATGCATACATACGTATATAATACATACATACACACATACATATGCATAAGCTTATAGTATGCAAATTAGTAGCTCCCAGTTTACTGTAGCTACTGAAATTATTGACTATATAAACAGATTAGTAGCTTGTTCCTCCGGGACTGGTTAAACTGATGTAGACGTCTCTGATGAGAATCCAGTAAGATTCGCATGTTTTCAGTCTACAGAGAAATAGCTAAATTAGTCCTGTTTATAAATCTCTATATAGGATATATATTTTTTTACATATGACGGGGCTTCGTCGTAGCTTCCGTCGTCGGCCAGGATCATAGTAGAAGACAGTTGCTCAAGCTGCCGTGCACTGGGAGTGAACCCGCAATCACAGGACTGCAAAGTGAGCTTTTTAACCTGCTTTGTTGTTCTTGCTTAATTATTCTGGTATTACGACGATTCTTTACTTGAAATTGGTAAGTAATAATCTGAGAAATCTAAGACCGACAAGGTTTAATTAGAAAACAAAATAAATGATAATTATCGACTTCACTTCCAAGCTAAAATTGAAGAGTGAGAGGAAGACAATATTTGATAT
>NW_021836222.1:0-2500 GCF_006345805.1 Octopus sinensis
ATGTCATATGAAATGTCCTGCCATGTCACCAGGTGACCATCCATGACATGTCACCATGTGACCTCTTGATGACTAAGTCACCTGATTGACCTGTCATGTCACCTGGTGACCTTTCATGACACATCATCAAATGACCTACTGTGTCACTGGATGACCTGCCAAGACGCATAACCAGTGGGGTCCTGGTCTATGTCAGTCAGTATGTGACCTTTGCAAGTCAACCTTGCGACAGGGCATGTCATTTGATGAGTTTCTCTTTGTATGTCACCTGGTGACCTGCAATTCTAAGTCACCAGATGACATTCTAATATATGTGACCTACTCCCCTATATCCCCAGGTGATCTACTCCGATATGTGACCTAATGACCTATTATCATATATCATTAGGTGATCATTTATTGTTGTATTTGACCTGGGATAATAACATGGGAAGTTATATTGTTCACTGACACACTGCATGTCAACAGGCAGGTGACCTATAACCTATATGTCATTGAATGACCTCCTACTATGTGTCACATGATGCATTGGCACACTGCATGTCATCAGGCAGGTGGGCCCATAACCTGTATATCAGGTGTCACTCAGTAATCTATCATGATATGCCATTTCCCAACCAATTAAATTTTAAGCCTCTGCATGATTATTTGCACCTGCCAGAAATAACAGTCAAATGTCCCTTGAATGACACCCTACTCTTGTTCCTAACACTTCCATTACCACCTGGCCCTTTGTTGTTGGGTGCTTTTAGCCAATTTCACTTCACTGCTAACATTTGGGCCATTCCCTCCACACCAAGGTTTGGTCTTGCAACAAACACTGACCTAGAGATAATTAGGTGACATTATCAACTTCTTTAATTTCTCAAGTCTGAAATGTCCTATAATAGTCAAAGGCACTACCCCACCCTCCATGCACTCCTATGCCTATATATTTTCAGAAATTAGTTGAAAGATAGGAGGGTGCGTCTTGTATTGTTGATGGAGGTACTCTTTATAGTTAGTGTCAATACTCCTTATTGTTTATATGACAACTGTTACTCATACCCTCACAAAAACATTATTTCACCATACCTTCTTTGCTATTATAGTGACCCAACTATTAAGTTTCCCATTAAATAGAATTAAACTCCTTTATTATAGAGAGTCCCTTGGTGTATTGCAGAGTAAGTTACTATGTTAAGAGATCAGATGGCTAAGTTGATAAGCTACCAGACATTTAATCAAGAGGTTGATGGTTCAAATGCTGCCAGCAACACAGTAAGGGATTTATCTATGTGC
Organism: Octopus sinensis; assembly: GCF_006345805.1. NCBI lineage: Eukaryota > Metazoa > Mollusca > Cephalopoda > Octopoda > Octopodidae > Octopus > Octopus sinensis. The sequence goes on from NW_021836222.1 coordinate 1,282, forward strand.
AACACACCTGGTCTGCTGAGCTAGAAGTAGACTCTACAAGGAATGTAGTGTGTAATAGATGAATTTGTTATTAGCTTGTGGTTTGCGATAAACTCAAATCCTTCTATAAGTATAGCTTTAGCCTTCTAAAACAGATGGGAAAATATGAGACAGCCTACATGAAGATAATCCTCAATGGGGCCATGAAATACCTAATGGATTCGGGATTTAACAATGTGTGGCCAAGTGGTTAGGGTGTTTGGTTCGTGAGTATGAGGCCATTGCTTCAGATTGTGGTCCCGGCAGTGAGTTGTGTGCTTGAGCAAGGTGTTTCATTTCACATTGCTTCAGCCAACTTGGCTGTAATGAGTAGCAACCCATAGCTGATAAAACCCTCTCCTACTCCAGCTGTCACATCTTCAATGTTTCATTGGATCAATCAAAGCTGAGAAGGCCAAGAAGGGGGTCTATGTCTGCCAAGAACATAGGATTCCATGGACTAAAGAATTCTAGGCCAAGAAGGGGATCTATGTCTGCTCATGACTACATAAGTATCTACAACAATTAAAATAATTATGGCACACATTACCAAGCCATACTAACTTGAGTGTAGTGGCAGCTTGGCATTACTCTCCTGTTCTCACCCCAATCCTAGATGGCCCAACACTACAGTTCACGCCTCTAGAATTCCTTCATGTATCTGTATGTCCTAACTTATTCCAGGTTCGGTTCCACACCTTCTGTAAACCTCTTCTCTGCCTATAAAATTTTCGTACAGAGAAATAAAATTACAGATTGGTCAGGGCTTAAACATAGTTAATCATAGATCTGCACATTCAGGGATTATCTGAGATTAGTCACCAAAATAATACCACCTAACTGTACACCAACAACATCCAGAGGGTTTTATGGCATTATTTATACTTTACACATCTTAATGTGATCACCCAAATAAACTTACTGTGTATCCCTCTGCCATATTTTCCTTTAGTGAAATATTCACCCCATCAAATTGTGATGATATTGTATTCATGCTTACTCCCTTCACAAATAATACTCCTGCCCAGCCTATCATATTTCCAACTGTATAAGTCTATTTCTTACGGGATCTATTTCATTGTTCAGTGTTCGAAGTTCTTAGGACTTTAAAATTGTAATGCGTGTGTGTGTGTATGTCTGTGTGTGCGCGCATGTGTGTAAGAAATGCAATCATCAGATGAATGGCCTTTCGGTATACTAA
>NW_021836222.1:5000-7500 GCF_006345805.1 Octopus sinensis
TGGTTTGATTTTGACTGTTCTCACTGGTCTTGCCGGGTCTTCTCACGCACAACATACTTCCATAGGTCTCGGTCTCTAGTCATTTCCTTGGTGAGACCTAAAGTTCGAAGGTCGTGCTTCACCACCTCGTCCCAGGTTTTCCTGGATCTACCTCTTCCACAGGTTCCCTCAACTGCTAGAGTGTGGCACTTTTGCACACAACTATCTTCACCCATTCTCGTCACATGCCCATACCAGCGCAGACGTCTCTCTTGCACACCACAACTGATGCTTCTTAGGTTCAACTTTTCTCTCAATGTACTTACACTCTGTCGATTATGAACACAGACATTACACATCCATCGGAGCATACTGGCTTCATTTCTTGCGAGCTTACGCATATCCTCAGCAGTCACAGCCCATGTTTCACTACCATGTAGCATGGCTGTACGTACACATGCATCATACAGTCTGCCTTTTACTCTGAGCGAGAGGCCTTTTGTCACCAGCAGGGGTAAGAGCTCTCTAAACTTTGCCCAGGCTATTCTTACTCTAGCAGTTACACTTTCAGCACACCCACCCCCGCTACTGACTTGGTCACCTAGGTAGCGGAAGCTATCAATATATATATATATATATATTTCCGTGAGAGTTAGAGGTTGGTAAGCCACAAAAGGAATGGTATCTATCCAATATACTTTTAGAGTGGAGTAAAAACTTACAGAATTGGTCCCTAGAGCAGTGGAAGAATATTATCTCGGACAGTCATCCTTTACCTTATTTCTGACCACCGGGCGAGTATACGTGTGAAGACAGTCAAAAGAAGTATGTGACCCAGACTGTCTTCTTACAACTGTTAATCATGGAGGAGGATCTTTGATGATCTGGTGGGGGTGGGGTGGGGGGTTAAATCTTGGAAATCCGCCGGCCCAATGGTTTTCCTTCATGGCAGAATTAACAGTCAAGACTATTTAAGCATTTTATCTGATCAAATTTATCCTATGGTTGTGGAACTGTTTCCGGAGGGAAACGCAATCTTTCAGGATGATAATGCACCAATTCACACAGCTAAAGTTGTTACTGAATGGCACGAGGAACATTCTATCGAAGTTGAACATCTTATCTGGCCACCACAGTCCTCAGAGCTCAATATTATTGAACATTTATGGTGCATTTTAGAAAAACAAGTAGGAGTCGATATCCTCCACCACCGTCACTACAAGAACTGGAGACTGATTTAGCTGAAGAATGGACAAAAGTTCTTTTGGAAACAATTCAAACTTTGTACGAGTCCATACCTCGTAGAATTCAAGCTGTAATTACTGCTAAAGGCGGTTCTACCCCATATTAAAATAAATTTATTTGAAATTTTAAGGTGTTTCTATTATTTTGTTCAACCTCTGTATATATACATACACACACACCACACACACACACACATATGTTGTTGTCTCTGGAGACAATGGAGTTGCGCATAAAATAACCTAGTCCGATTTTTACATTTCATGTCCTAATACATCTCCTGCTGTGGATGTGTAGTCCTACCCTGGACAAACACTCCCTCAGGCAGGTGCCGCAAATGTAGCGAAGACTTTGCCTGGCTGGTTGTAATGTCATAGTTTCTTGTTGACGTCTTTTCTTGTCTTTCCATTTCTCCTTTCTCACTATGTCACTCCTTTGTGTTCCCTCTTCTACGGTCCGTCGCCAATCTCCACGGTTGCTGACAACAGCTTCCCAGTTGCTAATATTGATGTCGCAGACATTCATGTCACTTTTGCAATCATCCTTGTATCGTAAGAACGGTCTTCCCACAGACCTAGTGCCCTAGCAAGCTCTCCGTTCAGTATGTCCTTGGGGATTCTGCCATCTTCCATACTGCTAACATGTCCAAGCCATCTCATACGTCTTTATGTGAGGAGTACAAACATGCTTGGTATTCCTGCTTGCTTGAGGACATCTTTATTGGAGACACGATTCTGCCATTTGATGCCAAGTATTTTCCGGAGGCAGCGCAGGTGAAAGATATTTAGGCGACGCTCTTAGGGTGTGTATGGCATCCAGGTCTCCCTGCCATACAGTAGAGTTATAAGTACACATGCCTGGTAAATTTTCATTTTTGTGGTCTTGCTCAGCTTATTATTGTCCCATGCCTGTTTGGAGAGTTGGGCCATCACAGCAGCTGCCTTGCCAATGCGTATATTGAACTCAGCATCAAGGGATAGGTTGTAGGTGACGGTAGAGCCAAGATAGGTAATCTTCTCCACCTCCTGTAGTCTGTGGTCTCCAATATGTATATTTTGGATGTCCGATGTAGCCTGACCCATGTTGGTCTTCTTGAGGCTGAAAACTAAGCCACAGTCGCTACATTCTTCCTCAAAGTAGCTGATGAGCTTTTGCAGGGCTTCTGTGCGTGATACCAGAGCGGCATCATCATCAAAGAGCATCTCCTTAATCAGGACGCTTCTGATTTTGGTATTGGCACACAGACACGAGAGATTGAACAGTTTTCCGTCACTTCTAC
>NW_021836222.1:12500-24801 GCF_006345805.1 Octopus sinensis
TATTGCAAAACTGCATGATAAAAAACGGTACCACCATTATCGCCACCACATCTTCCACACACACACCATTCAACCATTTTATCATGGTAATGCGGTGGTGGTAATAGTATGAGCTGGCGGCGAGCTGGCAGAATCGTTAGCACGTCGGGCGAAATGCTTAGCGGTATTTCGGCTGCCGTTACGTTGTGAGTTCAAATTCCGCCGAGGTCGACTTTGCCTTTCATCCTTTCGGCGTCGATAAATTAAGTACCAGTTAAGCACTGGGGTTGATATAATCGACTTAATCCGTTTGTCTGTCCATGTTTGTCCCCTCTGTGTTTAGCCCCTTGTGGGTAATAAAGAAATAGGTAATAGTATGAGCTGTAGATGTGATAGAGGTGGAGGCGGCGGTGTTCTTGTTGTTGTTGTTGGTGGTGGTGGTGGTGGTAGCTGAGTCGGTCAGGGATGACGGTGAGTGTAAGCAATGTGAAAGATAGTGGTGATGGCCGTCGAGGGGAAGGCACCGAAGTCAAAGGCATTGATGGTGGTGGCGTTAGATGTGTTAATGTTATGTGTATGGCAGATGTGGTGACGATGGTGGTGGCGGTACTAAGGAAATGAATTCAGTGTTCAGTCCCTCCCTCTCTCTCCTCCCTCCCTCTCTCTCTCTTGTTATTACTCCCACTGCATCCATCAGCACTACTACTTTCAATAAAACATCATCAACAGTAGAAGTGTCGTTGAATAGTGAGGGAGGGGTTGGGTCAAAGTGTGACACACTGACACACAGAAATTAGTTTTCGCATTTATTATATATGTATATGTATATATATATATATATACACATACAGAGAGAGAGGTGGGGAGATAGAGAGAGAGCGATATGTAGACATCTGTATGTGCATGTGTGTGTGTTTGTATACAGTGAGGTTTCTTTATGCATACCTGCATGTGTCTATGTATGTCTCACTTTACTTGTGCATACGCATATCTCATTATATATTCATACACACACACACAACACACACATACTCTCTCTCTCTCTCTCTCTCTCTCTCTCTCTCTCTCTTTTACTCTTTTACTTGTTTCAGTCATTTGACTGCAGCCATGCTGGAGCACCGCCTTTAGTCGAGCAAATCGACCCCGGGACTTATTCTTTGTAAGCCCAGTACTTATTCTATCGGTCTCTTTTGCCGAACCGCTAAGTGACGGGGACGTAAACACAGCAGCATCGGTTGTCAAGCTATGCTAGGGGGACAAACACAGACACACAAACACCACACACACACACATATATATATATATATATATATATATATATATATATATATATATATATATATATATATAATATATACATATATACGACAGGCTTCTTTCAGTTTCCGACTACCAAATCCACTCACAAGGCATTGGTCAGCCCGGGGCTATAGCAGAAGACACTTGCCTAAGATGCCACGCAGTGGGACTGAACCCGGAACCATGTGGTTGGTAAGCAAGCTACTTACCACACAGCCACTCCTATATTAATGATTTTTTTTCTGATGTTCAGTTATAATAGAAACAGTTTTACATTAATCTCATGGGCAACTCTATGTTTCTCTAGAGCACAAATTTATTATTGTTATACAAAAATGTTGTTGATAGTGACATCGAAGTTTCGGCCTAGTAAACATCGTCAGACTGCATATATACAGTATATATATATATATATATATATATATATAATATATATATATATATCATATATATATATATTATATAGAAGGAGCTTCTACAGGACTAGAACTGTTTCATTCAAAAGAAATCATCAGGAAGCTCTGAGCTTCCTGATGATTTCTTTTGAATGAAACAGTTCTAGTCCTGTAGAAGCTCCTTCTATATAATAAATTAATTTACTCTGCTATGTATTGAGTACCTTATTTACTGTGGTTAACCCCGACTCAACCCGGGACCTACATATATATATATATATATATATATATATATATATATATATATATATAAATATATGCATATATACATACATATGTGCACATACCTACATATATATATGTATATATACATGCATATATGGGTACAGGACATCAAAAGAACGTTGAACACAGTGAGAAACGAAAACATAAAAACAAAATCATAGAAACGAACTTTTTTTCGAACAACGAAAAACGCAGAGAAACGAGACATGCAACATAAAGAATATTCCCCTTCTTCAGTTGTCCCTGTTTCATCTACTCCACGTTCGAAGGCAATATATATTGATAAAATTGGTAAGACAACAAAATAATGAAAGAGACCTCAATTTTATGGAAATAGAGGAATTTATCTGTGAATATGTAACAATTATTCGGTAGCCATGATAAAACTCCGAGTTTCGGAAGCCGGGGTGGAAATCCACGCCGCCATCTCTTCAGTTATCCTGCCATTTTTATAGCATTTTTTCCGATGGCGGGATAACTGACGAGATGGCGGCGTGGATTTCCACCCCGGCTTCCGAAACTCGGAGTTTTATCATGCCTACCGAATAATTGTCACATATTACATTCAAAGATATATATATATCATCAGCTTTCACTTTAGATCTCAGTTCAGGCTATGGGGTCTGTAAATTTTATTTCCTTTTTTTTTTAAGTAAATTAGTTCCTTTACGTGTACTAAGTGTTTGCTTTTGTTATTGGTTATTTTATTTACATTACCACAGAGAGGTTTGAATTTTTTATAAATCTGTTTTAATTACAATTTCTTACTTGCAATTTACAAGATCTGATTATTTTTTTCACACCTAACATACATATATTTTTCATAGAGGAGGTGGTGGCGAACCCTGTTGTACTCTTTCACCACAACTTCCTCTCACTCTTTCTTCCTGTTGCTGTTGTACCTGTATTTCAAAGGGCCAGCCTTGTCACACTCTGTGTCACGCTGAATCTCTCCGAGAACTACGTCAAGCATACACGTGTCTGACGAAAGTAGCATTAATTTTCTTAGGTCATTCAATTTACCTCAATAGATCAATAGACCAATTGGTTAAACCTATTAATAATGTACTTATAAGGACTACTAGAAACAGCTGTAAGCCAAGTTTGGTCTATTTGTTCTAATTAAGGAATTATATGTAATTACCATTATTTTCAACTTGTTTCTCATATATATCTAATATAGGATAAAACTTTTCGAAAAATTTTTTATCAATGGCCAGCATATTAAAAAACACCTTTAGAAGTTAAATTCATAAACAACTTATGAACAAGGGCAAAAGAAAAAAATTCTAATGCCAAATATGTCGAATATAGACAAATTGTCAATAACCCTATAATTTATCACTATAAACACGCGTCTCTAAGTAAGCCGACAGAAATTTCTTAGAAATTCCGTTATTATCGTTTCGGTCCCAATTTCAGAGTTAATTCATAAGAATTTTCTCCTCGTCAGCGATAAATACATAAGAAATAAATGAAATACTTACTCATACCCATGGAAGAAGACATAACGGAATTTTTAAGGAATTTCTGTCGCCATACATCGAGACGCGTGTTTATAGTGATAAATTATATGGTTATTGACAATTTGTCTATTTTCGGCATATTTGGTATTAGAATTTTTTTCTTTTGCCCTTGATTATAAGTTATATATATATTATACACATACACATATATTCTTTTACTTGTTTCAGTCATTTGGCTGCGGCTATGCAGGAGCACCACATTTTAGTCGAACAAATCGACCCAAGGACTTATTCTTTGTAAGCCTAGATCTTATTCTATCGGTCTCTGTTGCCGCACCGCTAAGTTACGGGGACATAAACACGCCAACAACGGTTGTCAAGCGATGGTGTGAAGACAAACACAGACACAACCATATATGCGACGGACTTCTTTCAGTTTCCGTGTACCAAATCTACTCACAAGGCTTTGGTCGGCTCGAGACTATAGCAGAAGACACTTGCTCAAGGTATATATATATATATATATATATGAGTGTGTGTGTATATGTATGTATGTATGTATGTATGTATGTATGTATGTATGTATGTATGTATGTATGTATGCATGTATGTATGTATTTGTGTATCTGTGTCTCCCCACCATCGCTTTGACAACCGATGTTGGTGTGCTTACGTCATCGTAACATGGCGGTTCGGCAAAAGATACCGACAGAATAGGCTTACAAAGAATATGTTTGGGGTCGATTTGTTCGACTAAAGGCGGTGCTCCAGCAGGGCCGCAGTCAAATTCCTAAAACAAGTAAAAGAATAAAAGAATATATATATGTGAAATATGCGACAAAATATCAGTGCTTCGGGTAAGGTTCGAACTCACAACTTTCGTATTCCTCATCCATGACTTGCACGGTGAAGGTGCTGTCTACTCAATCGCGTGTGTACGTTTGCATGCATGCGTTTTTTCCACATTTATGCATAAATGCTATTTGATGTGTTGCGTATTCTCTTCAAATATATGCCCAAGGCCAGCAATTTCATGGGTAAGTCAATTGCGTAACTGGAACTTATTTCATTGACTCCCAAAGACCAAGTCCACCTCGGCGTTATTTGAAATCAGAACGTAAAGACGGACGAAATGCCGCTAAGCATTTTGTCCGGCGGGCAAAATTTTCTGCCTGCTCACCGCCTTTTGTGTATCCTAATAATAATCCCATATGGTTTGATAATCCCTGCTTCGATTCTTTGACAGTTAATGGCTGTCGACAGGCTTTCATTCTATGTGTGGCCGCCCTGCACCCGGTTCATAGCAACCCCTTGTTGCCCCACCCCACCTCCACTCAAGGGCCTTGTCATTAATAATCACATCATTAATTATATATTTGTTCGTTTCTTCTTCTTGTCGTTGTCGTCGTCATCATCATCATCATTTCGACGTTTGTTCTTTATTGGTATGTTTCCTGTTGTTTTTAGCTGTTGTTAATAACGCTTATTATGTTGTTGTTATTGTTGTTGCTGCTGCTGCTAATGGTAATGATAATGTCCGCCATTTTGTCAACGATGTGTCTCGTGTGTGTTTGTGTGTGTGTGTGTGTGTGTGTGTGTGGTGTGTGTGTGTGTGTGTGCGGTGTCCGTGCGGTGGGGGCGGCGGAGGTATGTTGTTTTGTCCAAAAGCCGAGATTTCAAACAAACATTTATAAAGATGTTATGTGTTTGCACGTGTGCTTGTGTGCGTGTTTCTTGCTCTGTACACACACAACACACACACACACATACACACACGCCTCACATGCACACAATCTCAAACAGGCGCAGGCACAAATCACACGTGTTATTCCACCCCCCCCCCCTTCTATTTATTTGGATTTCGTCGTCCTCCCTCATTCAAGGCATGCAGCCGGAAGTTGCCACCAAACGTCAAATCGACTCTCATGAACGTCCCTAACTCGTGACGTCAGCACGTGTCGGACAGAAACAAATCACTTTGCTTCGTCAATTCATCTGTCATTTCTTTCTTTTTTCCGATCATTCATCTATCTGTCTTTCTATCTATTTATCTGTATGTCAGCCTGTCAATCTATCTATCTATCTATCTATCTATCTATCTATCTATCTATCTATCTATCTATCTATCTATCTAAGGATATGTATGTATACACACATACATACACGCACACAAGCATGCAAATATACATTTGTGTATATACACAGACATGACAGAAGTAAATAAACACCTCATAATACATCGTTTTATGTTTATTCTAACTTGTAAAGGTTTATATTTGTTATTAAGTGACATTTTTATGTTTCAGATTCTATATGTGACTGTTTAATCATGCCATGTACAAAAGAAGCCTGAGAACTGTCTGCATTTCAAAGAGGCCGTATTGTAGGATAGTCTGAAGATGGACATAGCGTAAAATTGCAAAAAACCTTGGGGTTCCGCTTTCTGTAATTAATAGAGTGATTGTACAATTCACCAGAGAGGAGAAGGAGTACACATCACCTCTCCCAGATCAATCAGGGCCCTTTAACAGGACCTTTCTCTTTGTTATGAGAAGTGTGGAGGAAAATCCTCGTTGCAAGACCTTTGACATAGCAGAACATGTTGATGTCAGTCCCAAAACAGCTGTCAGGTATCTCCACAAACATGGCTACTATGGCAGAGCAGCAAGAAGGAAGCCACTTCTTCGACCAGCCAACAACAAGCAGAGAAAAGATTGGGCCTGTGAGATGGTGGAGAGGCCGCGAGCATTTTAAGACCCTTTCGTTTTCTCTGATCAATTCAGATTTGCTGTATTTCCTGACAGTGGTCGAGTGTGGGTCTAGAGACTCTGCGATCAAGAATTTGATGTAAAAAGATCGCAGCCAACAATGAAACATGGCAGCTATTCTGTGATGGTCAAGGGAGCAATTTAAAGCAATGGTTGATCAGAACTGATGGAGTGTGAAGGAAACATAAACTCAAATATATGTCCATATTGCAGAAAGGCCTCTTTCCAATCTTCTCCAGAGATGAAATGATTAAAGAAGACTCTTTATTTACAGAAGATTGGGCTCCTTGTCACACGGCTAAAATGACCCAAGATTTGTTGGATGAGAATGGCATTAAAAAGCTTCCATGGCCAAGCCAGTCACCAAATATGAAACCTATTGGACACCCCTGAGACATAATGGACAGGACACTTCATAAAAAGAACAAGAAAACATCTTCAAAGCCAGATCTTTTGAGATTACTGCATGAAACTTGGCAAGAAATTCCGCAAGATAATATTCGTCATCTGATTAGCAACATGCCTAATAGGGTCCTTGCATTGAAAAATGCAAAGGACATATCTACTAAATATTAGATATTCACATTATAACAATTAATAATTAATTTGAATGTATAATTTCAGATTTAAATAAATGTTAATGATTATAAGGGTGTCTACTCCTGTCTTGTCTGTGTACATACCTATATAATATATAAATATATACTAAATATTTACTAATATGTATTATACAAGTAAAAATATATACTAAGTTAAATATATACTTATATTCTTTTATATCTTTCAGCCAGAAGGCTGTGGCCATGCTGGAACGCTCCTAATTTCAGCGGCCATTCTTTATGCGATTGGCTTTTGGTGAAGGAGGGAGTTTGACACAGCTGCACTCTTTTGGGTTTCTTCTGGGGCCTTGAACAGCTGGAGGCCAAATTCTTTCTTGGAAACATCTATCCCTACTCAATGAAGATCCCTCTGATATTTTCGCAAGGCAATAATTAGCTGTGAGCTATTGAATACTTACTACAGTTCTTGGTTCTCACTCCAGACGGGATAGGTGGGACCTTTGGAACACTGCATTGACGTCCAGTTCGGTGGGTTAGTATAACTCTTGATGCCAAAGTATTGTACCAACCTTTCTAGGATTTTCCATACGTATATTACTGCATACTGCAGTATAGAAGATCCTGAAGGAGTGTGTTTGTATATATATATATATATTAAATATATATATATATATATATATATATATATATATATATATATATATGTATATATATATATATATATATATATATATATATATATAACATAAGGGACTAAAGCCATCTGAATATGGCTAGGGACAGGGCAGGGTGGTGGGGGTGTTACTGTTGCATTTAGCCCCAGGCGAACATCGACGTCACCAGATAGGCCCGACACCGTCACGGTGTCCTTTAACCTGCAAAGGGAAGTAATTCCCCGATGAAGCGGAAACCACACACACGGACCATGGTTTCAAGGTGTATTGCCTATCGTCGGCGTGTGGTAGGCTTCCGCTTCCTCGACGAACACTCACTCTGCAGGATACTCATATATAGATTTTCAAGCAAAATACATTTGCTGATTTCGAAAATCTATATATACATATATATATATATATATATATATATATATATTATAATTATAATTATTATTATATCATTATAATTATTTTTATTTTATCGCAATTTGATTTTTTACATATTTCTCGATAAATTATGAGCGCCAGGCGATATACCAGAATTCCCTAGTGTTGTCGGGACGTTCGTGTCTGCGCTGATATGATTAGTTAGGGAGAGTAAATCATTAGACGCACATGCTTCTAGTGAGTTAGGATCCCAGAAAAACAGGGTCTCACTGAAGAATTCTCCCTGAGCAAATAAATTATCTTTATTACTGAAAAGAAAGAAACTGCAGTCTGAGAATACCGGTTTAGTAAATGTTTTATCTTCATTTCACTTAATTTATCAAGCTTCTGTATTCCTAGCACATATTTCGCCTTAATGTACTGATATATGAAAATATATGGCTTGTGTTAGTAATACCAGCGATTATATTATTTTTATTTTATCGCAATTGATTTTGTTTACATATTTCTCGATAAATTATGAGCGCCAGGCGATATACCTATAGAATTCCCTAGTGTTGTCGGGACGTTCGGAGTCTGCGCAGTGATATGATTAGTTAGGGAGAGTAAATCAAGACGCACATGCTTCTAGTGAGTTAGGATCCCAGAAAAACAGGGTCTCACTGAAGAATTCTCCTGAGCAAATAAATTATCTTTATTCTTAAAAGAAAGAAACTGCAGTCTGAGAATACCCGTTTAGTAAATGTTTTTTATCTTCATTTCACTTAATTTATCAAGCTTCTGTATTCCTAGCACATATTTCGCCTAATGTACTGATATATGAAAATATATGGCTTGTGTTAGTAATACCAGCGATTATAATATTTTTATTTTATCGCATTTGATTTGTGTATATATATATATATATATATATATATATATATATATTATATGTATATGTATATCTATATATATATATATATATATATATATATATATATATATATATATATATATATTATATATATATATATATATAATATGTATCTATATATTATATTTAATCAGCCGAATTACTACGATGATCCGTTCTTGACTGAAGACTGAGGGTTCGAATGTCCTGTCCGTGTTTATTGTATCGTCTTCTAAGAGTTATACGTTCTTGTCCATGTTGTATTTTTCTACATACCTTAATATATATATATATACTGTTGTGTCTGGGGAGAGTCATTCTCTTTTAGTACCTTATTATTTAACACACTCACCGTAAAATTTCCACTTATTTCGTTATTTCGTCTTTTTATTTTCCTAAAATTTTCGTTGCGTCTTGCCACTTTTTCAAAAACCTTTTCAATAGTCTTGACTCCAAAAACGAAAATAATATATATATATATATATATATATATATTATATTATATATATACATATATATATATACCCTATATAAATAATATATATACCCATATATAATATACACACATACGTATACATATAGTTAGTAAAATATATATTATATATTAAGCATGACTGTGTGGTAAGAAGATTGCTTCGCAACCACATGGTTCTGTGTTCAGTCCCACTGCGTCGCAACTTGGTCAAGTGCCTTCTACTTGGTGGTGGTGGTGGTGATGGTGGTTATCTTGGTGGCAGCGGCGGCAGCTGTGGCAACCGTGACGATGATAAATTTGATGATATCCGTTGACGAAGAAAGTGAATGCTGGCTGGCTGGCTGGCTGGCTGGTTGGCTGGTTGATTGGTTGGCTGGCTAGTTGGTTGGCTGGCTGGTTGGTGTAAAACATGGGGTGGATATGAGGTTGGGGTGAGGTTGAGGGAGAAGGAGGGGAGGTGTGCGCTGTTCTGCATGCAGATTAGTTTGGTGGTTCCAATGTTGCGAAGAAGTTTCAGTGACGAAATGAAGATCAGAGAGGGGTTGAGGGGTGGAGAGAGTAGGGCGAGAGAGAGAGAAAGAGAGAATGTGTACGCGCCTGAGCGTGAGAAAATATTATGTGTGTGTGTATGTGTGTAAATGTGTGTGTGTGTGTGTGTGTCTATCTATCTATCTATCTATTATATATATATATATATATACAATATACATGAGAGAGTGAGCGCGTGAGAGAGAGAGAGAGAGAGAGAGAGAGAGAGAGAGAGAGAGCAAACAGCAGACAGACAGACGGACAGAATGTGATGTAAAGTTCGATACAAATATATGTTTATTTATCAGCAGCTGAAACTGTCTTTTGTCAGAGATTTAAGTGTGGTGGTGGTGGCGGCAATGGTGGTGGTGGTAATGGTGGTGGTGGTGGTTTTGGCGGCGGCGGCGGCAATGGTGGTTGTGGTGGTAGTGATTTTGGTGGTGGTTGTGGTGGTGGTTTTGGTGTTGTGGGGTTTGCGCGGTGGCGGTGGCGGCGGCAATGGTGGTTGTGGTGGTAGTGATTTTGGTGGTGGTTGTGGTGGTGGTTTTGGTGGTGGTGGTGGTTTTGGCGGTGGCGGTGGCGGCGGCAATGGTGGTTGTGGTGGTAGTGGTTTTGGTGGTGGTTGTGGTGGTGGTTTTGGTGGTGGTTTTGGTGGTGTGGTGTGTTGGGGGTGGGGTGGCGGCGGCAATGGTGGTTGTGGTGGTAGTGATTTTGGTGGTGGTTGTGGTGGTGGTTTTGGTGGTGGTGGTGGTTTTGGCGGTGGCGGTGGCGGCGGCAATGGTGGTTGTAGTGGTAGTGGTTTTGGTGGTGGTTGTGGTGGTGGTTTTGGTGGTGGTGGTGGTTTTAACGGTGGCGGTGGCGGTGGCAGCGGCAATGGTGGTTGTGGTGGTAGTGGTTTTGGTGGTGGTTGTGGTGGTGGTTTTGGTGGTGGTGGTGGCGGTGGCAATGGTGGTTGTGGTGGTAGTGGTTTTGATGGTGGTTGTGGTGGTGGTTTTGGTGGTGGTGGTGGTTTTGGCGGTGGCGGCGGCGGCGGCAATGGTGGTTGTGGTGGTAGTGGTTTTGGTGGTGGTTGTGGTGGTGGTTTTGGTGGTGGTGGTGGTGGTTTTAACGGTGGCGGTGGCGGTGGCGGTGGCAGCAGCAATGGTGGTGGTGGTGGTGGTGGTGTGTCGCGAAATATTGCGAAATAATGCATGGTTTTGATGTTTGTGTTGCCGGTGATGATGGCGGTGGAATTGGTGACAATGATGACGATGTTGCACGAAAAGGAGGCGAAGGAGGAGGAGGAGGAGGAGAGGGGAGTGAGGGGTGAGGGGGTGGAGGTCGTCGTCGTCGTCGACGTAGAAAGATAGTGACGAACATAAAACTAAATTTGTCTTAAAAGTTGGAAATGTGATATATACACGAATATGTTTACGCGCGCGTGCACATGCATATGTATATATATATAATCGCGTGTGTGTGTGTGTCTGTGTATGAGCGTGTGCGTACATATATATGTGTATGTAAGTATGTATGCGCCCAAACTGACGACCCAGCTAGGCCAGTGAAGAGGGTGATTGGACACTGCAGGACGAAAAACAAAACCTGTCGAAGGACGGGTGAAATCATTAAAGTCGACGGTCATCCAGTATTGTGTCCACAAGTTTTGGGTCTTACTATTTCTGATGGGCAGCGATAGTCCTTGCAGTGGTCATCGGCAAACCGGTGACCTCGGTGCAGGAAACACAGTGGCTGTGCAGAGGATTGACGCATTTCCAACAACGGACAGGCACAACGGGTTCAGTGTGCGGAGATGCATGAGAATGAGGATGTTGGCATGGTGTACTGCCATTACTGGGTGCGAGAGACCCCTAAGTCTCCTTGTAAGACATCGCTGCTCTAGGAGAGGAAAACTCTGATATGACCTGCGCCTCGGTGCGCAGCAAAATGATGATGAGCGCTGTTGCTCGAAGTATCTGCCATCATTGTCCAGAGAGTGGCGTTGGTTGTTTGCAAGGCCTCTCCTCATTCGAAAAGCATCATTCACAGGAATCGCTCGACGTACCGCATCTTCATTTTATACTCGCGAACGAGGAAATGGTTATTCATGGATGTATCTATATTGAAACTAAGTCTGCATGAGCTGCTACTCGGAGTTCCGCGCTCTCTGTATACGAGGGGGTAACCAAAGCTACCGTAATTTTGCAATGTCGTGTATTCACTTAGCTTTACATGTTTATACTTTTATCGCCTTCAAAGTATTCCCAAATTGAAGCAACGCATCGGTCCAGCGCGTTTTCCACTGTTCGAAGCAGCCATAGAACTATTCCTTTCTCTCTTTAATATTATACATAAAAGAACTTTCACAGAGATTCTATTTAATTTCTTATTCTTAGTGTAAACAGCCTGTACCGTCATTGCTTTAATACAAATATTTGTCAAATAATAATAATATAATAATAATAATAATAATAATAATAATAATAATAATAATAATAATACCATCACCGAGCGTACGTGTAATTGTTTGAAGTCTCTTACATGTCCACTTATGGAACTTACTTACCAGTTTTATAGTCTTCTGTGCCAAGGGAAAAACTAGATAATGACTTCTAACCAAAATTTTACATCG
>NW_021836223.1:0-10000 GCF_006345805.1 Octopus sinensis
CTCCTCTCTCTCTCTCGTCGCTCATATATATAATATATATATATATATATATATATATATATATCATCATCATCATGTTCTTGCAATTTTGTCTCTATTTCTTGCCGAATGTCTCCCTGACACCTAGGACGGAGAAACTCACTGTATATAATCGGTAGGCCATTAAAATAAAGACACCAGATTGTTCATTTACAAAGCCATGTGAGAGAGAAAAAGGAGAAGAAAGACGAAGAGGAAAAGGAAAAAAGGGAAAAAGAATAAATGAAAAGAAGAAAATGAAAAGCAAAAATGACGAAAGAAAATTCATAGCGATATGTATGACGTGTCATTTACGACAATCTTTTGCACTTCCTGCATGGGTGGTAAGCCAGGGATGATTCTCAAACAATTTTCAGTTCCCTTTTTGATCATTCCAAGTGCTCCAGGTATTGTAACCGCCCTGAGATGCCATATATTTTCGATTTCAATCAGCAAATTTTAAAATTTTCTGAGCTTATCAAATTCTTTTGCCCAGGTATTATGACCTTGTCAATCAATAAACAGACTTAATTGTTTTGGACTTTCATAACAATATCTGGTATTTTAGCTTTGCTGGTCCGGTCTGTACATACTGGAAAGTCCCAAAGAATCGCTACATTTCCTTTCTCCCTCTGTTACAGCCTCAGTGTGGTGCTTGTACCATTTGTCAGCAATTGTGATTTTACAAGGCCGACATATTATCTAGTGGCCAACTCTGTTGAGTCTTGATTGGCCAGCTCTGTCAGTTGTAATACACAGGTTCTAAAACCTTACACCCACAGATTAGGTGGTCCACTGTTTCAATCTCATCGTTAAAGCATTGGTGCTTTTGGGTCTACTCCATTGTTTATTATTTTGGCTTGGTGGTTCCGGGTCCATAAGCTCTGATCTTGAGCAACCAAGATAAAGCCTTCACTCCTACCTTTAGCTCTGAGCACCGAAGCAACTGATGGGTGTGGTTCTGGTCTACATCAGCTTGTTTGCTAAAGACCACATATATGGCACTTATAATAATAATAATAAAAAATAATAATAATAATAATAATAATAATAATAATAATAATAATAATAACAATAATAATAATAATTATAATAATAATGATGATAATAATGATATAATGATGATGATGATGATAATGATAATGATAATAATGATAATAATAATAAAATTAATATTATTATTATTATTTTTATTATTATTATTTTTTTTTTATTATTATTATTATATTATTATATTATTATTATTATTATTATTATTACCATCATCATCATCATCATCACTATTTTTATTATTATTATTATCATCATCTTCATCATCATCATCATTATTATTCTTATTAGTGATATTTCTGCCGCTACGTTCTGAGTTCAAATTCCGCCGGGATCGACATTGCCTTTCATCCTTTCGCAGTCGATAATTTAAGTACTAGTGAAACGTTGAGTCGATGTAATCGACTAGCCCCATGCCCCACAATTTCAGGCCTTGTTCGTATAATATTATAATTATTATCATTATTGCTAAGGCGGTGCGCTGGTAGAATCGTTAGCGCGCTGGACAAAATGCTTAGCGGTATTTCGCCCGTCACTACGTTCTGAGTTCAAATTCCGCCGAGGTCGACTTTGCCTCTCAGCTTTTCTGAGTCGATAGGCTAAGTACCAGTGAAGCGCTAGGGTCGTTGTAATCAACTTATTCTCTCCCTCAAAATGGCTGCCCTAGTGGCAAAACCATTATTATTATTAATCTTACATAAACTCTGGGGTCGATCTAGTCGCCTTATCCCCAAAATGTCAGACCTTGTGCCTTCAGTAAAACGGATTATTATTGTTCTTGGTGTTCTTATTGCTGTTGTTGTCTTATATCTTGTGTTTTTCCCGAATTCGGTCGTCTCATCTAATAAATGGAGGTATGTTTTTATTTCCTGCTTAATCTTTGTTCTTTTTTTTCTCCTACAAAAAAAAAAAGAGAGAGAGAGAGAAACAGCCGACATATTTAGAACTGCAATTGTCACAAAACGAATAATATTAATGAGATGAATAGTGCGATAATTCAAAAGAGACTCCGTGACTATTGAAGTTCTATTACACACACACACACACACACACACACATTCACACACACACGCACACACACACATACATATATATATATGTATGTATGTATGTATGTATGTATGTATGTATTTGTGTGTGTGTATATAGATAGATAGAGAGATAGATATATAGATAGATAGATAGAAAGATAGAAATAGATACATATATATATTTATATATAGGTATATATATTATATATACATATATATGTGCGAACATATATATATATATATGTGTGTGTGCATATATATATTATTTATATTATTATATATATATATATGTACACAACACACACACACACACACACATAATATATATATATATGCACTCAAATACAAAGTGTCCTGTCGACAATAACAATAGTTAGCGAAAAAGAAAGAGAGCGGGACAGACAGAAAGAGAGAGTGAGGACGAGAGAGAAAGAAAGAGTGAAAGAGAGAGAGAGAGAGAGAGAGAGAGAGAGAGAAAGTGAGAGAGTGAAATACTAAAGGTGAATGGGTAGACAATGATAGATAGGTAATTGTTACTTACTGGCCTTTGTTGTTCCCTCTTATAACTTACGTGAAATGTGTATACGCATTAATGTACATACGCGCGCGTGAGAGTGTGTGTGTGAGTGTGTGTGACGGCGTGAGCATGAATATCTATGCGCATGTATCTGTGTGTATGTGTGTGTGCGTGAGGAAACAAAAGGAAAACACACTACTGCGAGCCGTATGCGTGATAAAAGATCGATTACCAATTGATGCAATTGTCATAAATGCGATTTCCGGTCGTGATCAGTAGACTGCACTTACTTCAAAAACCATTACAGGAAGGCCATTTCTCCATCCCACACACCCAAAACGCATCTGGCGACCCATTAAGGGACACACAACATTTAATTTGACAAAGAATTTTATACCTCCTTAAATACGTACCTATATATATATATATATATATATGTATGTGTGTGTGTGTGTGTGTGTATGTATGTATATATATAAAGATACATATTTATACATATACCTATACATTTATACATACCTGCATATATATAATATATATATATATATATATATATATAATGTATCTATATGTATGTATGTATATATATATATATATACATATATAATGCACGCACACTTTTGTGGTATGCGTATACATGATATTCATTGTAATATGGTATGCATATACGCGATTCTCTCTGTATATATACCTGTAAGTATATATGGATATATGCTCGTATATATATATATATATAATTATATATATATATATTATATATATATATATAATATATATGCATATATATGTATATATGATGGTGGATGTACATAAACGCATATGTATATAATAATATATATAATCTATATACCATATAGATATATACATATATATATATATTTATAAATGCATGCATATATGTGTATATGTATATATGTATGAATACTTTTATGTATGGGTAGGAGAAAGAAATTGTACACGCATACATATATCAGTCTCTCTCTCTCTCTATCACTCTCTCTCTCTCTCTTCCTTTCTTGCGGTGGGTGTGCGCGGGTATCTATTATGTTTTTTTTTAAAGAAATATGACTTCACATCTGACTTCATCTGTTCGAATATGCATGTCATATTCCGTCCCGGATCAGAAATATATAATTGTAAACAACATGTTTGACATAGGACAAAATTAAATAAATATTATAAAACTAAAAGATGAATAAAAGAGAGGAATATCAATCAGAGAAATACATTCCAGAAAGATTTTAAAATAATTTTGAAAAAATCACTTGGAAGAAACATTTAAAGAAATAAAGAAGAAACTAAAAAATCAAATATTATGTAAGTGGTCTGAATTTTGAATATTGTTTAAATACAGGAGTAAACAATTATTTGGTTCATTGATTACATTGGCTGCTTTGGAACATTCAAGAAGAGTACATGTTAATCGGAGTATACGAGAGGTATAGGGCGCATAGCCTAGTGGTTAGAGCGGCGGACTCGCGGTTGAGGGATCGCAGGTTCGAATCTCAGATTAAGCAATGTGTGTACTTATGGGTGAAAAACTTAACCTAAGCACCACGCGGCTCCGGCAGAAGGTAATGGCGAATTTCTGCTGACTCCTTCGCCACAACTTTCTCTCACTCTTTCCTCCTGCATCTAGCTGCTCACCTGCGATGGACCAGCATCCCGTCCAGGCAGGGAACCCATATGTCAATGAAACCAGGAAACCGGCTATTATGAACCAGATACAACACAACAACAAAGAGCTACTTGCTTTATTTGTAACAAATATTCGTAATTTCCTGTAATCAATGCAACGTTAGTATTCCAGGCGTATTGCTATTTCTTTTAAATTTCATTTACTTGACTGCGTCTATGCTGGAGCGCCGCCTTTAGACGAACAAATCGTTGCCCCCAAGTACTCATTCTATTGGTTTCTTTTTGCCGAATCGCTAGGTTACTGGCACGCAAACTCACCTATATCGGTTGTCAAGCAATGGAGTGGGGACAAACACAGACACACAAATACATGTATATATAAGGCGCAGGCGTGTCTGTGTGGTAAGAAGCTTGCTTGCCAACCTTATGGTTTCGAGTTCGGTCCCACTGCGTGGCAACTTGGACAGGTGTCTTCTACTTTAACCTCGGGTCTTGTGAGTGTACAAAAACTGAAAAAAGACCGTCGTATATGTGTGTGTGTGTGTGTGTCTGTGTGTATCCGTGTTTGTCCTCCCCACCATCGTTTGCCAACCAATGTTGGTGTGTTTACATCCTCGTAAGCTAGCCGCTCGGTCGGCAAAAGGGACAGATAGAATAAGTACTAGGCTTACAAAGAATGAGTCCTGAGGACGTTTTGCTAGACTAAAGGCTCTGCTCCAGCATGGCCGCAGTCAAATGACTGAAACAAAAGAGTAAAAGATATATATATATATATATATATTATGTGTATGTATATGTATGTATGTATGTATATATATATATGTATATATACAATGTATTATATATATAATAGATGTACTACAAGGGTTTATATATATATATATATATATATATATATATGTTTATATAAGTATATATACGTTTGTGCATATATATGTATGTATGTATCGACTTTAACCAATGCCTCACGATCAATTGTAAACGGTGCTACGAGAGAGAATAAAAAAAGGTCAGCGTAACTCATAAATAAACGATATACTCCTGTTTAGTAGAAAGCGAGAGATGGAGAGCGGGAGAGAAAGACAGGGAGAGAGAGAGTGAGAGATAGTGAGTGAAGGAGGGAGAGAGAGAAAGAGACAGAGACCATCCTCTAGAGAAACAAGCCAATATGAAGCTTTCTGTCTGGGTATTATAGATGGCAGTAGTGAAACGTCGTGTGAAATGAATACGAAGTAACGATGATAACAATGAGAATAATAGACCTACAACATAAAGGTGTTTGTTTGATGTTAAGGTCAGGATTATACAACAAGAAAATAACAATTGTTACTTTGCCAGTTGTATTGTGGAGCCATAAATGGTGTAATTTCAATTATGTTTCTTATAAATTGCCTCTATTTATATGTTTGGCTATATGTGTATATGTTATATATATACATATATATATATATGTATAATATATATATATATATATATATATATAGTGTGTGTGTGGGTGTGTGTGTGTGTTGTAATATTATATATATATATTACTACATACATACATATATATATGTATATTTTTTTTTTATATATTATATATATATATACGTTGTATGTGTATACACATACACCTATACGCATGCTTATATGTATGTATATATATATATATATATTATATATTATATATATATATATATATATACATATATATACAGACGGACGCTTGGGGTCTTTGGTAAAGGCTGCAGAGAGGAATTGATCTTCTTGAAATATTACTATCAGAAATATAAATACCAATTTAGAATAAAAACGCGTGTGAACAAAATGGAACTTACAAGAAACATTGTTCTTATTTTTGAAATTCCTTAGCCGTCACAATATCAATTATTTGATTAACAATTTTGCCAACAGTCATTTAGTTATACATTATACATTAAATCAAAATTCATTATTAATGCGAAGTTGAAGATGCTTTTCGTACATTGTACTGCCAAGATATGTCTTCATCTGTCTGAGATTGCCGAAATGCTTCTCACAGAATACGATGTAGAAACAGTTTCAAAGTTACCTGTGATTTCGTTGAAGGTTGTGAGTACTTCCTTTTTGTTCCTTTTCGAGCAACGTCTCGCTCATAAGGGCTGGTTTCCCGGTTTCTTTGGCGTATAGGTTCCCCACCTGGACGGAACGCCGGTCCATCGCAGGTGAGCTTCAAGATGCAGGAGGAAAGTGTGAGAAAGTTGTGGCGAAAAAGTCAGCAGAAGTTCGCCATTACCTTCTGCCGGAGCCGCGTGGGGCTTAGGTGTTTCGCTCATAAATACACACATCGCCCGGTCTGAGGTTCGAAACCGCGAGTCCGCTGCTCTAACCATTAGGCCATGTACCTCCACGTACTTCCTTCAGGGTCTATTTGGTAAATAGTTTCAACATAATCATTGGCATTTGTCTGGGATTTTAATGGATTTATATGCTGTGTGAGACCTAAGTTGTCTTCAAGGAGTTTTCTGCTGTTAAGAAGATTCAAATCAAAATATTATTGAGATGAATGTGTATTTCAACGTTGCCATCTGTATGACTTTGTATTGCATCCGACAGTGTGGCCCTGATTCGAGGGTCCCAGGGTATAGAGTAGTGTGAAACCACCTCTTTGCCTCTATTGCCCCTGGGTCTTATCTGATCCGAAGAAGTAGCATCCGTTAGGGTTCCTGTTATGGATTAACTGCCATATTAGGAGTCGGTGTACTTATACATGTGAAAACTGTTCGGACGGACTCTGCAGAAGTAACCTTCATGTCACAACGGAGGGGAATTCGTTTGCAGCAACATATTGTTCAATGCAAGAGAAGCGCTGCTAAATTATGGGGACGTAAAGACACTGACACCGGTGGTCAAGTGGTGATGGGGAGACAATTATAATCACGGCCCCCTTAGTATTTTGCATCAACACCAGGTACGGCAGCCCGCGGAGAGTCGCTGTGACTCAGTTTCTGAGCACTAACTCTAACCTGTGTGTACGTCTACATATGCAAACATGCACACATATGTATATATATATACTATATATATATATATATATATATATATATATATATATATATATATATATATATATATATATATATATAATTAAATAAGGGTAAAATTAATATTAATCAATTAAAACCAGTGGCCTAGCATATTTAAAAAAATCCGAAGATTAAAAATTTTTTACATACAAAATTTAGAGGATTGGCCACTAAAAGGGGACAGCCTGTATGATAGATATAGACGTCAAAATCGCCATTTTCCACGGAGTACACATTCTCTGTGGAAAATGGCCATTTTGACGTCTATATCTAGCATACAGGCTGTCCACTTTTAGTGGTCAATCCTCTAAATTTTGCAAATATAAAACAAGGAAAGTGGCTAGTTACAAAATCTTTATAAGTATTGAAAGTTGTTACTATACTGAGAATTAATGCTTATGGCCAATTCAATAGAGGTGTTCCATAGGAACCGACATTACTACAGTTTTTACCCTCCGAGGGAGCTTCTTCCATCAGGTTGTCTTCTAAGCAGGGGAGCGAACCCCAACCATCCTCTAGCAGACGATGGGACCACCAGACCATACGGTTTCGAGCTATTTGCGCCCATCGTCAGTGGTGAACATCCATCCGCTAGAAATAGCAGTAATTTGCTCCAGCTCGCAAGATATTGAAAACCATGTGGCAATCAGTCACTAATCTTACAATATGCAAAGTAGTTAGTAAGAAAATTTCTGTAAGAGATGAAAGTAGTAAGTATATTGAGAAGTAGTGTTTATCATCACATTGCATCGATAACCAGTTGGAGGAGTTTCTTCCTGGGGTTAAAAACGGTAGTAACATCGGTTGCTATGAAACCGCCATATTGATGTGGTGATAAACATTTTCCGTAGCATTTCTTCTCTCTGTCTGTGTATTTAATGGATTTATATGGTGTGCGAGACGTTGTTTATATTAATGTGTTTACCTTTAGTTGATCTAGATTCTCTGCGGTATTGTTAAAGATCCAGTATAAGGCCCAACCCTTTTTGTGCAGTGGTGACATGTATGCTTCGACGACCCTTAGGGCAATGCTATACCTATTTCCTTACTACCCACAAGAGGCTAAACACAGAGGGGACAAACAAGGACAGACAAAGGAATTAAGTCGATTAGATCGACCCTAGTGCGTAACTGGTACTTAATTTATCGACCCCGAAAGGATGAAAGAGAAAGGGCAATGCTATACCAACGGAATTAAGGCCACACTAATATGGATCATCTCTTCTCAGAAGCAAAAATGGGTTTGAGTTGGGCCAACATTTCTTGGTAGAAAACAAAGCTGTATATATATATTGATGACAATACAAAACCAACAAGACAAGGAAAGGAACCTTTCCTTCAATGAAAAATATTGAGGTAGGATATTAAAGAGCATAGCTCAAAAGTTAGGGATCCAACTGGATTGAATCAGAAAAGGCACACTCGAGAACAGCTGAGAAAAGAGTTATGCTCCCTAGGATGCAAGGAGGCTGGGTCATGTGCCTCGTCTGCTTTGAGTCGATGGCAAAAAATGAGTTATCCTGCGACTGACCGACGTTCCGTCCAACTGCGGAATTTGAACCCATGAAACCGGGAAACCGGCCCTTATGGGTCGGTATGACTCGAGGAGGTAACCTTCATCTTTAATTTATTGTCTTTCTTTGAAGCAGAGTTATTTAGTTTCAATGTGAAGCACGTGGTGATAATTAGAATTCAGCTTAAATTGTTATATACCCTGTATCTCTAATTAATATCACACATATTAGAGGTGCATGGTTCAGTGGTCAGTGTATCAGGCTTACAATCATGGAGTTGCGATTTCGATTCCTGGACCGGCGGTTTGTGTTGTGCTCTTGAGCAAGACACTTTATTTCACGTTGCCGAAGTTCACTCATTTGTAGAGATGATTTGCGATGTGACTGGTGTGAGAAGTTGTATCGACTTTTGCCTTTTCCTTGGATAATATTATTGGCATTGGCGTGGAGAGAGGAGGCTCGTATGCATGGATGACTGCTGTTCTTCCGTAAACAAACTTGCCTGGACTTGAACCTCGCAGGGGAACTTTCTAGGAGCAATCTCATAATTAATCATGACCGAAGGAGGTCTTTAATGTCGCATATACTGGACGTAGACTACGTTAACGTTAAAAAAATTCATTAATATTAAGAACACAAACAGCCCATGAAGCTGTGATGAAGAGATATGGATAAAGAAACGCATCTGCAGATAGTGGAAAGAATGCTTTGCACATATAAAATATAGAATACTTAATTTGGAAAGAGAAGAAAGGAAAAATGCTACTAAGTTTATATAGGAAGGAAGAGAAACGAATAAATGAATAACTTAGGTAGCAATGCTGCAATAACAAGATATTAAAGTACATTATTTACATTGTTTACATTTGACGGATATTTGTCCTCATCTTGTTTGTTGTTAATACAACGTTTCGGCTGATATACTCTCCAGCCTTCATCAGGTGTCTTGGGAAAATTTCGAACCTGGGTTCTTATTCCTAAGGTATTTTTCTATGTTGTTGTTGTTGTTATTATTATTATTATTATTATTATTATTATTATTATTATTATTATTATTATTATTAGTGAGAGAGAGCAGTGCATGGTATCAAAGTGACACTGGGGTACAATTATACGAAGCCATATATACCCATCATTACTACCCGTCTGATAAAGGTACACCAGGCACATGCATCACAACCACATATG
>NW_021836223.1:12500-17500 GCF_006345805.1 Octopus sinensis
ATATATATGTATGTATATAATGTATGTATGTACACAGAGTTTAATTATTTTTTCAGTTCCTTTCAAGAAGAATTTTTTCTCTCCCAATGGAACACGTCACCCAAAACACCATCATCATCATCAGCAGCAGCGGCAACAGTGGTACTACTACTACTACTACTACTACTACTACTACTACTACTAGTACTACTACTACTACAACTACCACGACAAGAAATAGTAGTAGTAGTAGTAGTAGTGCTACCAGCACTTTTTTCATTGTCATTGCTATCATTATCTCGTTCATTGTCATCATCATTGTCATCATCACCAGCATGGTGGTCGTCGTATGTGTCTTAAGCAGCAGAGTCATCAGCAGGAGCGACAGAACTCTAAGTCATAGTAGCTCAACGTTTCTTCATGGTCATCATCATCATCATCATCATCATCATCATCATCATTATGAGCAATACCAGCAATAGCAGACTCAGCATCACCTTCACACAGCAGCGACATTAGCAGCAGTAACATCATATGTTCATCGTCATTTTTATCATCACCATCATCACCATCATCATCATCATCATCAACATCATCATCGTCATCACCGTTGCTGTCGCCAGCGTCATTATCATCAGCAATAACAGTAGCTTAAGAAGTAGTAGTAGTAGTAGTAGTAGTAGTAGTAGTAGTAGTAGTAGTAGTATAGTAGTAGTAGTAATATTAGTAGTAGTAGTAATATTATTATTATATTATTATTATTATTATTATTAGTAGTAGTAGTAGTAGTAGTAGTAGTAGTAGTAGTAGTAGGTAGTAGTATAAGAGCAGCAGTAGCAGCTGAAACATTTTTCATTGTCATTGAGTTTGTAGTCGCCGTCACCAGATCCATCATCATCATCATTACCAACACCACCATCACCATCATCATCATCATCACCATCGGTCTCATCATCATCCTCGACATCATCAGCATTAATATGTATTTTTTTTTTACTTCTTCTTCCACTATGGAATAAAAATCAAAAGATCAACTTATCTTAATCTTGCTATAACTGAAGCCACAAAAATAACACTACTGAAGATTTTATTATTATTTATTATTATTATTATTATTATTATTATTATTATTATTATTATTTTTATTATTATTATTAATATTATTATTATTATTATTATTATTATCATTATTATTATTATTATTATTATTATTATTATTATTATTATTATTATTTTTGGTATTACTCCATTATTGTTATTTTTTTATTATTATTACCAATATTGCTAATATTTTTCTTTTCATTACAAGAACCTATTGAGAGGACAAAAAAAATATCTTACACAATATGACAATAAATGAGATCAAAAGAGCCACCACAGACGCCAATTTCCCTTCTACACACGCAATCCTGCGTATATACGAGTGTATAGAGTTGTAAATATCATCGTACTTCTGTATGTGCATATGTGCATATTCATCTGTGTGTCAGTGTGTATTTGTGTGTGTATGTATGTATGTATGTATGCGTGTATATATACACATAAGTTTGTGTAAATCTCTCTCTCTAATATATATATATGTATATATGTGTGTATATATATATATATTATATATATATATGTATGTATATATGTATTTGTAAGTCTGTATGTATGGGCGGGTGTTTGTGTGTATGTCTGTGTTTGTGGGAATCTCTATGCGTCTCTTGCAACAGTTTACGTATATTTATGCGTTACATATACATATGAGCGTGAGAGCGTCTGTATGTATGATTGTGTGTGTTTAAGAATCCCCAAAAAGTCGATTTAGTCAGATTACTAAGAAGCTGTGGTGATACCATGGCACAATAACAAATATATAAATATACATACATATATGTATATATATATGTATGTATATATATGTATGTATATACATATATGTACATATATATACATATATATATATATATATATATATATATAATAGCATGTCATATATACATAGATACGTATTGATATTAAATTAAATTATGCAAATACCATACGACACAACACACAGGCATTGCCCCCCCACACACACACACACACTCTCTTTCAACACATATACACGCGTTGACAAAACAGTACTCATACTAATGTATGCTCACACACATATATGTGTACTTGTACACACACATATATGTGTGTATGTCTCTGTGTCTGTCTGTGTATGTATGCATATATATATATATATATGTGTGTGTGTGTGTAATTACACACATACGTACATAGATATATACATACATATATAGAGAAATACTTATGCGATGTGTCTTTCAATTTCACGCCCAAATATTACCTGAACCTCTATTTCTGTTTCTCTCACTCTCTCTGTCTCTCCCCTTATCTCTCTCACTCAATCTCTCTCTCTATATCTATCTATCTATCTATCTATCTATCTATCTATCTATCTATCTATCTATCTATCTATCTATCCGTCTCTCTCTCTCTCTCTCTCTATATATATTAATATATATATATATATATATATATATATATTATGCATGTATGTGTGTATTTATATATTTGTGTGTATGTATGTATGTATATGTACACAATTATGTTTATATACATATATATGTGTGTGTGTTTATAAGCATATAAACATATATATATATATATATATATATACATATATACACACATATATTGTATATATTTATACACACACATGTGCGTACTTGTATTCATAAAAAGTGACTTGGAAACTTTCATTCACATGGACTTGCTACACTCTATACATATATATATATATAACTCACGTGAGGAAATATATATAATTTATTTCCATATTCTGTGTGCCAAATGGTCTTTAACTAGTACTGAGAAGCATTTTGTTCTATATATATATATTTTTTCCCTCCCCAATTCTTCTATCCCTCAGCCTCTACCTCTCTCTCTTCTCTCTCTTCTCACTCCAGGTGACCGGTGTTCGCCCAAGCCTGACTTTTCTTTCTTGGTTCGACTACCATCCGTGCAACATCTATATTCCTCCCTATGCCTGCTATATCATATGCCTCTGCCGTAAGGCTTCACTTCCAGACACGGCTACTTACTTTAATTCGTCCTTAGTCGAAAGACATCTGTTGTTAATGTCCTTTATTTGCATTTGTATTTGTGTAACATTTCTCCGTTTTTTTCCGTCGTTGTTCTCGTATACATTCGCTACTTTCTTCCAAGGTATCTCGTGCCCTTAGCTTAGTTTTTTCCTCAGGCTCTGGCCAGATTGGAACTATCTCGAGTATAATTGCAAAGATAATCTGTAACTCGACGGAAGAAAGAAAACTCCGAATGACCTGTCCTTGTTTTTTGGTATCGTCTGTCTGGATGTTTTGTGTTCTTGTGCCATTTTTGGTATTCCTTTATATACGAACTCACACACACAGACTCACACACATAAACACACGCACAATATGTGTATATAGATATATATATATTTATATATAAATATGTATATATATATATATATATATATATATATAATATATATATATATATATATATATATTGTATATATATATATATATATATATATATATATATATATATATATATATATATATATATATATATAATATATATTAATTGTGATATGTGACAATTATTCGGTTGATATTTCTGCAGTTATTCTATCCAGATTACAAGTTCAGGTTTATACCTGTAATTATTGGGGCACTGGGATATGTAACACACTGCCTAAATACCAATCTTGAAAAATTAGGCTTCTCAAAACCAGAAAGTAGAAAGCTAATTCGAAGAAGACAGATCCAGTCCATCACTGGAACTGTAAATATCTGTAAAGATTTCCAGAAGTTCACCATTTAAATATATATGAGAATGTCTAAATATGCAACTATATGCATGAGAAAATATACACAAAAAACATACAAATCTGCAAATATACATACATACATACATGCATGCATAAATACATACATGCATAAATACATATATATATACATACATACATACATACATACATACAAAAATACCCTGTTGTTGATGTTAAAATTCCAATAATGGAACCTTGGCTCTGGGTCAGAAACTGGTTCTTTCTCTATTGGTAAGAAATCTTGAAATAAAACTGAACAATGACATACATACATACACACACATACATACATACATACATACATACATACATACATACCATACCACTACATACATACATACATACATACATACATCATACATACATACATACATACGTACATGCATACATGCATACATGCATACATACATACATACATACACACATATATACATACGTACATACATACACACATACATACATACATACATACATACATACACACATATATGCATACATACATACATACATACATACATACATACATACGTACATGCATACATACATACATACATACATACATACATACATACATACATACATACATACATACATACATACATACACGCATGCAAGCGCTCACAGGCTTAATTTGACGCTGGTGGAGACCCAATGATCTATACGAAGCTCAGAGTCTGGAGACGCGGTTGTTTCTCGCTCGGCTGAACCTCTGATCACAAACCAGGACTGCAGGTCTGATGCACCAACGGCGGAGATTGTATAGGAAATTAACACAAGATATAAGCAAATCCATAACTTTTTTATCTGACTGGGCCACTTCCGCACATTATATTGTTACCCGCCGATGCAAAAAGATATTATGCCATCATATAAATGTTAATGATTCTTGGATGTCCTCTTTGAAATTGCGGCACTGAAAAGAGGTAAGTGGAGCAATCAAAACAGGAAATGGTGCCAGTTCCTGATACAGGTTTCTTGTAATGCTTCGCTTTAGTTGAAAATCTCGACCTATCATTTCTTCGAAATATATTACATCATGGACATGGAGACGTAAAAAAGACGTCTCTATAACCATCATTATCAAGTTTATTATTATAGTTATTAATATTATTATTATTATTATTATTATTATTGTTGTTATTATTATTATTATTATTATTATTATTGA
>NW_021836223.1:22500-29238 GCF_006345805.1 Octopus sinensis
ATATATTTATATACAACGGGCTTCTTTCAGTTTCCTATTTCTTTACTACCCACAAGGGGCTAACCCAGAGAAGAGAAACAAGGCAGGGACAAAGAGATTAAGTCGATTACATCGACCCCAGTGCGTCACTGGTTCTTAATTATCGACCCCGCAAGGATAAAGGCAAAGTCGACCTCGGCGGAATTTGAACTCAGAACGTTACGGCAGACGAAATACGGCTACGCATTTCGTCCAGCGTCCTAACGTTTCTGCCAGCTCGCCGCCTTAATTCAGTTTCTTTCAGTTTCGGCTTAATTCGGCTTCTCTCAGTTTCCGCCTACTAAAACCACTCGCAAGGCTTTGGTCGGCCCGACACTGTAGTAGGAGACACTTGTCCAATGTGTCATGCAGTGGGACTGAACCCAGAACCATGTCGTTAGTAAGCAAGCTACTTACCACGCAGCCACTCCTGCACCTATATATTTAAGGTATAATCTGTTAAGAGGTTAATAGAGTACTCTATAAAACTCGTCTGCACGCCTGGAGAACTACGTTGCGCAGAAACAATTGTAGTGATTGAAAATAAACGTCCAACAGTACTCCTTCTTGTTGACTCCGGATTTTTTCAATTATATACATATATATGCATAAATACACAGACAGACACATATATGTATACGAAGGGATTCTACTCAGTTTCTGCCTACGAAATACGCTGACAAAGCATAGGTCATCTCACACATTTTGTAGAAGACATTTACCTAAGGTAAGAGCAGCAAAGGGCGATTGAACGCGAAGCCAAGTGATTGTCAAGTGAGCTTCTTAACAACACGGTCAAACCTGAGTTTATGAAAGAGAATTCAGTTAGAACCCGACATGATGTAGAGACAAATGTAAAAACAAGCAAGTACCCGTAATATAATTGGGTTCATTAAGTTGACAATAGTTCACTTCATAGACGAGTGTGACCTCGGTATAATATCAGAAATCGATACTCAATTAGTATTGATGGCATATGGAGGCTGGAACAATAGTGTGGACTGGAAGAGAGTCCCAAAGGGATTAAGAATATACGCCTGTTTGCAG
The DNA here is from genome assembly GCF_006345805.1 of Octopus sinensis. Lineage (NCBI taxonomy): Eukaryota > Metazoa > Mollusca > Cephalopoda > Octopoda > Octopodidae > Octopus > Octopus sinensis. The sequence goes on from NW_021836223.1 coordinate 23,566, forward strand.
TTCTACGACTGTTTATATATAATATATATATATATTATATATATATATATATATATATATATATTTAATACATGTTCATATATATGTATATATATATAATATATATATATATATAGTATATATATATACATACAGATGCGTACATACATATATATACATATACATATATACTATATATATACATGTGTATACACGCATTCGCATGTATGCATATACCCATATATTTTATATATAATATATATATATATATAATATATGTATGTATGTAATATATATATATGTATATATATATATATATATATATATAATATATATATATATATAATATATATATATAATAATATATATATAGGTAGATACATACATCATACACACAAACACACAAATATATATATATTTACAAAAATACACGAATACAAACGCGTGTGTATGTGTGTATGTGTGTGTGTCTGTGTGTGTGCGTGTGTGTGCTTATGTGTGACTTTTTATAAACGTTGCCATTTGTGATACTACTACTTCTATAACAACAAAAAGTACGACCACGACCACAATGATTACTGCTGCTGCTGATACTACTACTAATTTTAATAAGGATAACTAATAATAATAATAATAATAATAATGATAACAATGACAATTATTTATTTTTCTTCCTTTTATTCTTACTACTTTTGTTATTTCGCCATTGTTATTTATAGTGTCAATATGATCAGCACCAACACCACCACCATCGTCGTAGTCATCATCGTCTTCATCATTATCATCACCATCACCATCACTATAATCGTCGCCGTTTCTGTCGTCGTCGTCATCATAATTGTTATTGGCACCCTTTTCCTTCTCCTCTTCATCACCGTCGTCAACCCCACTAACATCATAGTCAACAATATTTTTACCAACTTCATCGTCATCATCGTCATCATCACCGTTATCAACATCAAGTTCATCATCATCATCATCATCATCATCATCGTGGTCGTCGTCGTCATCGTGTTTATTCACGTCACCGCCGCCGCCATTAACATCATCGACTTGGAAGTCATCATCACCAAGTTTATGATCATCATCATCGTCTGCATCATCATCATCATCACTATCACCGTCATCATCATCATCATCATCACCATCATCGTCATCATCCTTTTTATTCACCTCTCCGCCGCCGCCGTAAACATCATAGTCTTGGTCGTCACAATCATCAAATTTAACATCACAATGATTATTCTCGTCGTCAGCACCGTCGCCATCATCATCATCGTCATCATCATCATCATCATCTCATCATCATCATCATCATCATCATCATCATCGACGTCGTCGTCGTCATCATCATCATCATCATCACCACCATCATCATTTTTATTCACGTCACCGCCGCCGCCCACGTCTTGGCCGTCATTATCATCAACTTTATCATCATCAATACCATCATCATCGTCATCATCGTCGCCATCATCATCATCAACATCATCATCATCATCGTCGTCGAACGTATGTTATGTTTGCACTCGGTTAAGTTATGTTATTATATTGTATTTTCAATGCAATATTGTCTCTTGTGTCTTTTGATAATGCCTTTCATTTCAGTTTAAATAGCAGGTAAATAGTAAAAAACACGCAGAACAATGCAAAACAGACAAATATAATTCTCCTTTTCCCGCTCTCTCTCTCTTCCTCCTCCCTTCTCTCTCTCTTCTTTCTTTCTTTCCCCTCTCTCTCTCTCATTCTTTCTCCTCAGCATGAAAGCACGCACATACCCACGACATATACACATGTATATACATACATATATATATAATATAACATATATATATATCATATATATATATATATATATATATAATATATACATATATAATATATAATATATAGTATAGTTATATATATGTATATATGTATATGTATACACATTTGTATATAAGTATATGCACACATATATACATTTATATAGTAGAAATTCGTGTGTGTGTGTGTGTGTGTGTGTGTGTGTGTACGTGCGTGGTACGTGTGTATGTGTATGAATATATGTAATACACTTTACAAATGTCCTCATAGAAGAGAAAGAAAGAAACACACACGCTCACACACACACATAAATATAACACAAATACATACATGCATATATATATATATATATATATATATACGTATACATACACGTACACACACACACACATATATATATATATATATATATATACACACACCACATTAATATTTATATATATATAATATATATATTATATATATATATATTATATAATATTATATATATATATATATATATATATGATGTATATATATATTATTTGTAATAAGTGATTATTGTAAATTAGTAATTGTTATAAATCGTTATTGAAAAGCGTAAAACTGTCGTTCCTCTTACTGCATATTATTTGGACATTGTTCCATGCTGTCATAAATTGGTCATTCTTGTAACGGCATTCTCTTGCAATACTATTATCACCATTGTTTCTATCTCTCTTTTGTTGAATGGTGGCAGCAGTTCGAAAAGGAATAAGAGAATAAACAATGCCTCATACCATCCCTCCAAACAAATGCAACAACACTGAGAACAACAAACGCCAACAGAGGCATTTCAACGTTTTTGCTTTGCCTTTTGTGCCTAAGTAGTGTCATACTGTTTGTGTATGCGCGCATGTGTGAGTGTGTATAACTGTGTGTGTATATAATTGTGTGTGTATGCGTACGTGTGTGTGTGTGTCATTATGAATGTGTTGTATGTGTATGTTTGAGTGTGTCTGTCTGAGCGTTCGTCTGTAAGTTTGGGTTTGTGTTTTATATATATTTTTCTCTTAATAGGTGTTTATGTATTTATCTGTCAATCTATCTTTCTATGTATGTATGTATGTATGTATGTATGTATGTATGTATGTATGTATCTATCTATCTATCTATCTATCTATCTATCTATCTATCTATCTATCGATCGATCCGTCTCTCTGTTTGTATGTCTGTCTATCAATCAATCTATCTATCTATCTATCTATCTATCTATCTATCTATCTATCTATCTATCTATCGATCCGTCTCTCTGTTTGTATGTCTGTCTATCAATCAATCTATCTATCTATCTATCTATTTATCTATCTACCTACATATCGACCGGTCTATCTCTCTCTCTCTATTTCTCTCTAAACACACACATACAATATATATATATTGATTCAAACGCACACACTCACATATAGATATACATATATACATATTTATGATACATTCTATCTCTCGATATCTATTCTCTCTCTATTATATTTTAAATTATATATATATGTGTGTGTGTGTATATGCATAAATATGTAAATATATCTATATATATATGTATATATATATACATATATATATATATATATATATATACATATAAACCATACACATACATACATACATAGTATATATATTTATATATTTATATCTATATATATGCATACGTACGTACATACATACATACATACATACATACATACATACATATATAGACGCACACTCACACATGCGCACACAGTCACGCTTACAGACACATGTACATGGAGGCATATAGATTTTTTTTACACATATCTTTGTGCGTTTACATTCTCAAGCACACACACAGATATATGTGGAGACGCAGTGGCCCAATGGTTAGAGCAGTGGACTCGTCATTTCGATTCCCAGACCGGGCGTTGCGCGTGTTTATTGAGCGAAAACCCCTAAAGCTCCACGAGGCTCCGGCAGGGGGTGGAGGTAACCCTTGTTGTACTCTTTCGTCCCAACTTTCTCTCACTCTCTCTTCCTGTTTCTTGAGTAACGCTGCGATGGACTGGCGTCCCGGGAAACCGGGCCCATGAGCTTTGTTAGGCTTGAAAAAGGGCGCGTAAAAATAAATAATATATATATATATACATACATACTAACAGGTGCTTAGCTAATACTGCTATGTATGCCAATATAGGTAATGATGTTTTACCGTGTCCTTACAACACAATGCACAATGCAACATGTAAACAGGCATGTGCAAGTATGCACATTTGTTATGCATGTATATACAAAATATACACTCAAATGTAAATACATACATACATACACATACATAAATTTATATGCAATACATATAAATATGTGTATGTATCTATATACATATATATTTGAATATATATGTATATACATATATATATATATATAAATATATATATATATTTTATATATATATATACATACATACATACATTTATACATGTATATATATATATATATATCCATATGTATATCTGTATATTTCTGTATCGATGTATTTGTATTCATTTATGAATGTATGTATGTATGTATGTATGTGTACATGTATATACACAATACACACACGCGCGCTTATATATATACATATATATAGAAGTATATATGCATATATATATATATATCTTTATAATTATTATATATATATATATGTGTGTGTGCGTCTATATTTGTATCAGAGTACTTGTATGTATTTATAACTGTATGTATGTATGTATGTATGTATGTATGTATGTATGTATGTATGTATGTATGTATGTATGTATATGCGTGTATATTTGCGTGTGTACTAGTTTAGATTTTTAAAATTGTTGGTTTTGTAAACGAAGATAATGCTTCTAATTATGAATCTATACACACAACACACACAACACACACACACACACTCAAACACTCTCTCACACACACGCACGCACATACGGAGACATAATTGATATTTAAAATATATCATGTAAGCACAATAAACTGAAAACGTAGCAATTCATACATACATATGTATATATGTTCCGGTATCTTTGCGTTGCTTTTGTGTTATGTGTGTTTATGTGTGTGCGCGCGAGTGTGTGTCTGTGTGTGTGGTGTGTGTGAAAGTGTGTGTATGTGTGTGTGTGCAATTGTTCCTCTCGGTAGTTTTACAATGACACAATAAGAGCCTATATTTGCTGAGACATGTTGATTGTGCTTAGTATGCAGAATAAAAGGCAAAACTGACATCACTACACATGATATGTGTGTATATATATATGCGATATATGTGTGTGTGCATATAGAAACTCGACTTTAAAAGATTAAGTCCGGGGGTAGACTTGCTCGACTAAAGGCAGTGCTGCAGCATGGCCGCAGTCAAAATGACTGAAAGAAGTAAAAGAGTAAAAGAATAAAAGAGAGAGGAAAGTATTTGTCCCTAAATCTTTCAAACGAGTCCACCACACATATTCTTTCGCCATAGCCAACAATAAGATGAAAACTGCCTTGCCTTCTCGGTTAAAGGAAGATGGCGCGGCAATATGGACGATCTGACAACCGAATTCGTCCCACACGGGTCAGCAGCTGTTCGGCATAGGCCCATAGGTCTAAAACATTTGGACACTGCATGACTGCGTGGAATATGGTTTCGTCGTTTTGACCGCATCTCGGTCACGTCGGTCCGGTGTTTCTTGAATAGCGTCTGTAGACCTTATCTCGAACAAACAATGCTTCCCAATAGCACTGCCAGGCCAGGGATCTCAGGAAATTGTCCATAGGTCCTGGCCTGAAAGCGGTCCTGAAGAGGCGGCTCAGGTATTCCTCGTCGACGCCCAGAGAACGTCGTCGTACATCCGCTCCACTAATCCTCTATAGAACGCTTTAGTGGAATTGAAATCGCAGAAGTTTGAACCCTAA
>NW_021836224.1:0-2500 GCF_006345805.1 Octopus sinensis
CTCTATGTATATATATATGTGAGTGTGTGAGTGTGCGCACTCGCGTGTGTGAGTAATCGTCCCTACAGGTTCTACGACTCGAGGTAGTAATGATGATGATGATGATGATGATGATGATGATGATGATGGTGATGATGATGACGATGATGATGATGATGATGATAATGATGACAATGATGATGATGATGACGACAATGATGATGATGTTTATGATGATGATGATGATGATAAGGAGGCGGAGGAGGAGGTGGTGGAACTGTACTCAGAGGAATATTCATTAGCCATGGCAACTTATGTCAGATTAATTTGCATCGTAGCAGATGAAGCACTTTTAGATTTTCCATTTAGATATTTTGAACATAAACGACGCCAAGAAGCTGCTGGCTGGAATAACGGTACGTTTCTGATTTATTCTACGACTTGGTTTCCACTAAATCTCGAAGACATTTTTACCTTCCTCTACGCAATTAATGCCCTTAGGAAAACATAATCGCCTTAACTCATGCTTAATCCAGTTCTTACCTGATGAAAGCAACTGAAAAATCTGTTATCTTCGTTGGTATCCTGTAACGGTGCTACATCGTACGTAACTGGATAAGAGGGTTTAATGAGAGAAAGAAAAAAATGCAGATCTCAACGAGTGCAATTTCTTAATCAACTCAAAGTAATTAGTTACGTTTACATCAAAATATATTTCGATACAAATATACGAAGATGTGTCTATATTCGCATTATACGGTATTAACAACAGACAAATTCGTTAATGTAATGGAGATATTTATTATTAAAATAACATAACTTTTTCATTTTTGTTTTCCTTGCGTGCTAGTCAAATGCACTTCGAAGCCATAACGATAAGTTTAGACGTATGAACGAGTACATGTCTTAAGAACTATTGCAATATCAGATATGGCAAGGTGTCAACTTTAGTGTGTTTAATTCTATTTCGTTTTTCGTTGAACAGAGAAGTCTGTAAATTAATGCCTACATTCCGTCCATCCATCCATCCATCCATCCATCCATCCATCCATCCATCCATCCAACCATTCATCCATCCATCCATACATTCATCCATCCATCTATACATTCATACATACATACATGCATACATACATATATACATACATACAAATATACATACATACATACATACATACATACATACATACATACATACATAAACCTGATATAATATTTGGGATAGAGAAGAAAAACTGTCCATAGTTGTAAAAATTAGTTGCCCTTAACATAAGGCTGAAGATCAGTGAAAAAGGGAACATCTATGCTGAACTATTGAGAAATCTGCAGTTACTCTATCCAGATTACAAGTTCATGTTTTTACCTGTAATTATTGGGGCACTGGGATATGTAGCCCACTGCCTAAATACCAATCTTGAGAAATTAGGCTTTTCAAAACTAGAAAGGAGAAAGCCGATTCGAAGACTACAGATCCAGTCCATCACTGGAACTGTAAAAATCTGTAAACAGAAGTTTATCATTTAAGTATATATGAGCATGTCAGGATATGCAAATATATGCATGAGAATACATACATAAAACATACAAATCTGGACATACATACATATATACATACATACGTACATACATACATACAAAAATACTCTGTTGTTAATGTTGAAATTCCAATGAAGGAGCCTTGGGTCTTGGTTAGAAACCGGTACTTTCCCTATTGGCAAGAAATCTTGAAATAAATTGAATAATGGCATACATACATGCATACATTCATACATACAAACATTCATACATGCATATTGTACATACATACATTCATACATACACATATGCATACAGACAGACATACATACATACTTGCACTTTCTGCTTTTTCCTATTGTCGTTCGTTCCTACTCTGGTTGTTCTTACTGTTTTTTCTAATCCGCACCTGTTATCTCCCCTTCCCCCTAGCTCTCCTTTGTGACCCTTCTGTCCGGCATTCGCCATGATAGATCGCCAGCCACTACACAATCTTTATTTTCTCTTCTTTTTTTTCTGTGTTCCTTTGTGTGGAAGAGCGTAGGCTCGAAACGTTAAAAATATTCAACTAATACATGTTTTTTTATCTACACCACCTGTCTTCGTCTTCTGTTTTTTTTGCGAATTCTCCCCATAAATATATATATATATATATTATATATATATGTAGTTGACATAACAACAACAGCAACAACGACAACAACAATAATGGTTTCAAATTTTGGCACAAGGCCAGCAATTCTGGAGCAAGAGGCAAATCGATTACATGGTATTTATTTTATCGATCCTAGAGCAAATCGATTACTGGTATTTATTTTATCGATCCGAGAGCATGAAAAGCAAGTCGACATGGGCAGTATTAGAATTCAGGACGTAAAAACGGATGAAATGGCGCTAAGTATTTTTTCCGGTATGCTAAATATTCTGCCAGCTCTCCCATCCCCTACTACTACTACTACTACTACTACTACTACTACTACTACTACTACTACCACTACTACTACTA
>NW_021836224.1:7500-24926 GCF_006345805.1 Octopus sinensis
CACAACGCATCCCAAACTTCATTCACAAGTAGCACAAAAGTTACAAAATGGGAAGGCGTGGCATTCATGCCTTTTTTTTTATTTATATATTCCCCCCTCGGCAAATATGTCAATATTTATTACAGCAACAATATGTCTCCCACACTGTACTCTTTTGTTCGCTATTGATCATCCCAAAAGCTTTCGATGTTCGCTCAACGCGATTTGAACTTTCGATTCATTGGTCCTCCTCTATTGCACACCTTCTTAAAACCTATGCAATCTGCTCTTCTCTATGTAATAGGAATTTCCACCATTTCTATTTATTTATTTATTTATTTATTTATTTATCCTAGTTATTTATTTGTCTAATGTATGGAGAAAACTATATGGGCGAAGATAAATATCGCGTCACAGGCTGTGAGATATAACCAGATGGTTCACATCAAAGAATAAGGGGCGTGTGCATGTGTATCTTTGCTTGTGTGTGTGGTGTGTGTAGAGAGAGAGAGAGAGAGAGAGAGAGAGAAGAGAGATAGAAAGACAGAGAGATAGAAAGAGAGTGACAGATGGAGAGAGGAACAGAGAGAGGGAGAGCAATATCTGATATGTTCGTCCCTGTATTTCTTCTATGCCTCGGTATTGTCTGTAGGTACAGGAAGAAAATTAGGACAAGCGTTGTGTTGATACGAGGTAATACACACTAACACAAACGCACACATTTGGATATACATGCACAATAGCAGACAGAAGCAAACAAACGAACACACACACATACACGTACACACAAAATTACTCACATCACACAACTATAGTAATATAATATATATATATTATATATAATATATATATATATATATAATAAACACATATATAGTCATACGTACAACAGACACAGGCACATATATATATATATATATGTATGTATATGGGTGGGTGTATATAATTGTGTGTGTAGTTATAAGTGTGCATTTATTGCAGGAAAGTGTATTTGGGGCAGGGAGCTGCTTGTGGCACTATATGTTGTGGCAGAGGTGGGGTGGTGGTGGTGGTAGTCGCGGTGGCGGTGGTATCAATCACACCGTTCTAGAACCTTCATAATTATTCTTCGTTGTTCTTTACCCTGATTAAGAAACGAAAGGAAGAAATATATACATGTGTGTGTCTGAGGGTGTGTGTATGTGTGTGTGTTGTTGTGTGTATGCATGCATATAAATATATAGTTATATATACACATAGATTGATAGATATACATACGCACACTCAAACACATAACACACACACGCACACACACGCACACACACATGTAAATCACAAAAATCTAAGCGGAGAGTTGATATGGATGATGATGATGATGATGATGATGATGATGATGATGATGATCATCATCATCATCATCATCATCATCATCATCATCATCATCGTCATCATCATCGTCATCATCATCATCATCATCATCGTCGTCATCATCATCATCATCATCATCATCATCATCATCATCATCATCACCATCATCATTATCATCATCATCATCATCATGCTTATGATAATTATAGGAAAGACCGTGATGTTAATAGTAAAGAATAAGATATGATTACGAAGTTTCTTCTATGTATGAATGGATGCAAGTATGTATGTATTTGGCTATGTATGTTTGCGTGTATTAATGTACGTATGTATGAATGTAAATATGTATGGATGAATGGATCTCTGTGTGCGAGTGAGCGTGTGTGAGTATGCCTGTCATATGTATGCATACGTACTTATCATTTGGGTCCTCCTGTTTTCAAGGCGAATTCCTAGGCAATTCGGCAATATTGTGCTTACACAAACAAACTTAGATATATATATATATATCTGAATTATGTATTACACACACACACACACACATATATATATATATATATCAGTACATATATATATATATATATATATATATATCAGTACATATTATATATAATAATATATATATATATATATGTAAGCACTTATGTATAATGGATGGATGGATGGAGGAATATAGGGTGGTATACACACGCGCGCACCCACAATCTCAATTAAAACAATTTAAGCTTTTGAGATTGTTTCCCTCTAAGAGAGATATTTGAAAAATGAAAGAATTATTTATACATACAATATGTGTATAATATATATATTATATTATATATATATTATATATATATATATATTTGAATTCGGTGATACTAGTTGAGGATTCTAGCTCGCTCTGATACTGAGTTGAGTTGGTACCTCCTAGTATCTCAAAATTCAATATATAATCATTATGATTATAGTATTCCACGCTGAAGAGAAAAGAAGTTTCGGTAAGATAGAATTATTTAATATTTAATATTTTAATTCTTATGCTTTCCTAAAACTTGATTTCGAAACGTACGTCCGTGGATAACTTTTAAAAATGTGTTTGATAGATTGCGGTTAATTCATTCTCTCTTACTGTTTGTGTCAGCCTTCCCATTGCTGTTTTTACTGAGATCTCCCTTTCTAGTAGAAGAAATAGCTATAACCCTTTGACTGCTATTTCTAAATTCGGTATGTGGTAAGGCAACTCGTTGCTGAACCTTATTGCTTAGTATTACTTAAATTTTCCTCAAATGAGGCTTTTACATGCCGAAGACTACTTGGTGTAATTGATAATTATTCCAATTTAATTAATTTCACCCTTCATTATTACGGATAACCATATTTATCTCAGTAGATGACTACAGCATCTTGTTTTGGCTACACGCGGGTGGGAAGGGGCTGTTGACACAATCGTTTTCATTCACAAATTTTGAATTCGGTGATACTAGTTGAGGATTCTAGCTCGCTCTGATACTGAGTTGAGTTGGTACCTCAGTATCTCAAAATTCAATATATCATTATGATTATAGTATTCCACGCTGAAAGAAAAGAAGTTTCGGTAAGATAGAATTATTTATATTTAATATTTTAATTCTTATGCTTTCCTAAAACTTGATTTCGAAACGTACGTCCGTGGATAACTTTTAAAAATGTTTGATAGATTGCGGTTAATTCATTCTCTCTACCTGTTTTGTGTCAGCCTTCCAATTGCTGTTTTTACTGAGATCTCCCTTTCTAGTAGAAGAAATAGCTATAACCCTTGACTGCTATTTCTAAATTCGGTATGTGGTAGGCAACTCGTTGCTGAACCCTTATTGCTTAGTATTACTTAATTTCCTCAAATGAGGCTTTTACAGCCGAAGACTACTGGTGTAATTGATAATTATTCCAAATTAATTAATTTCACCCTTCATTATTACGGATAACCATATTTTATCTCAGTATATGACTACAGCATCTTGTTTTGGCTACACGCGGGTGGGAAGGGGCTGTTGACACAACGTTTCATTCACAAATTTGAATTCGGTGATACTAGTTGAGGATCTAGCTCGCTCTGATACTGAGTTGAGTTGGTACCTCCTAGTATCTCAAAATTCAATATAAATCATGTTATGATTATAGTATTCCACGCTGAAGAAAAAGAAGTTCGGTAAGATAGATTATTTAATATTTAATATTTTTAATCTTATGCTTTCCTAAAACTTGATTTCGAAACGTACGTCCGTGGATAACTTTTAAAAATGTTGATAGATTGCGGTTAATTCATTCTCTCTACTTACTGTTTGTGTCACCTTCCAATTGCTGTTTTTACTGAGATCTCCCTTCTAGTAGAAGAAATAGCTATAACCCTTTGACTGCTATTCTAATTCGGTATGTGGTAAGGCAACTCGTTGCTGAACCCTTATTGCTTAGTATTACTTAAATTTCCTCAAATGAGGCTTTACATGCCGAAGACTACTGGTGTAATGATAATTATTCCAAATTAATTAATTTCACCCTTCATTATTACGGATAACCATATTTTATCTCAGTAGATGACTACAGCATCTTGTTTGGCTCACGCGGTGGGAAGGGGCTGTTGACACAATCGTTTCATTCACAAATTTGAATTCGGTGATACTAGTTGAGGATTCTAGCTCGCTCTGATACTGAGTTGAGTTTGGTACCTCCTAGTATCTCAAATTCATATATAATCAGTATTATTATATATTCCACGCTGAAGAGAAGAAGTTTCGGTAAGATAGAATTATTTAATATTTAATATTTTAATTCTTATGCTTTCCTAAAACTTGATTTCGAAACGTACGTCCGTGGATAATTTTAAAAATGTTTGATAGATTGCGTTAATTCATTCCTCTTACCTGTTTTGTCAGCCTTCCAATTGCTGTTTTTACTGAGATCTCCCTTTCTAGTAGAAGAAATAGCTATAACCCTTTGACTGCTATTTCTAAATTCGGTATGTGGTAAGGCAACTCGTTGCTGAACCCTTATTGCTTAGTTTACTAAATTTTTCCTCAAATGGGCTTTACATGCCGAAGACTACTTGGTGTAATTGATAATTTATTCCAATTAATAATTTCACCCTTCATTATTACGCGATAACCATATTTATCTCAGTAGATGACTACAGCATCTTGTTTGGCTACACGCGGGTGGGAAGGGGCTGTTGACACAATCGTTTCATTCACAAATTTGAATTCGGTGATACTAGTTGAGGATTCTAGCTCGCTCTGATACTGAGTTGATTGGTACCTCCTAGTATCTCAAAATTCAATATATAATCATTTATGATTATAGTATCCACGCTGAAGAGAAAAGAAGTTTCGGTAAGATAGAATGATTTTAATATTTAATATTTTAATTCTTATGCTTTCCTAAAACTTGATTTCGAAACGTACGTCCGTGGATAACTTTTAAAAATGTTTGATAGATGCGCGTTAATTCATTCTCTCTTACCTGTTTGTGTCAGCCTTCCAATTGCTGTTTTTACTGATCTCCCTTTCTAGTAGAAGAAATAGCTATAACCCTTTGACTGCTATTTCTAAATTCGGTATGTGGTAAGGCAACTCGTTGCTGAACCTTATTGCTTAGTATAATATATATATATATATATAATTATATATATATATATACATATACATATACATATATATATACATATATATATATATATGTATATTTATATATATATACATATGTACATACAAAGACACATATATATATATATGAATACATGCATATATGCACACAAACACACACACACACACACTTATATATATACATGCACACATGCCAACATACGTGCATACAAACGCGCATACACGTACGTACACAGACATGCATTGAAATACATACATACAACCACATATACATACTGACATATACATACATGCATATATACATACAGAAACACGATACATTCACACATACATGCACAGATTCATACATACATGCATACATGCATACAACATGCATACATACATTCATAGAAACATATTTATATGCATACATACATATATAAACGTACATGTGTACATACATCGCACAAAGTGTTTAATCGACTCTATATAACAGTGTATGAGAGAGGGGGTAGAGCGAGAAAGAGAGAAAGTGAGAAAGATAGATAGTGGGCGAGAGAGAGAGAAAGAGATTGGTGGGAGCTAGTATATTACATTAAGTAATTACCTCCATGCTGATTATAACCACTTATCTGTAGCCACACCCAGTTTCCAGGAGATTCCTGCTTTGATGCCTCATTATGGATATATATATTCGGGGCTATTCCAAGCTCCTTTCATCCACAAATTGTAAATAACGCTAGAAATAGGCAAAACTGTATCAAATACGGATTGTGTTGTTCACAAACTTTTATCTCTGACGTGTGCTACCTTCAGGTTTTCTTCACGTATGTCCGTACACATACGCGTATACATATATGTGTGTGTGTATGTATGTATGTATTTATGTATGTATGTATGTATGTATGTATGTATGTATGGATGGATGGATGGATGGATGGATGATGGATGGATGGATGCATGCATGCATGCATACATATACAAGTGGGTGCTAGCTTAAGTGTATCGCAAATTTTACAGGACCCAGAAAAACCGAAGGACCGTTGTAATTCGTGTATGAATCTGAGAAGGGGAATATGTTGAATAAAATCATAATTATATGATCCTCCTGTATTTTCTTTTACTCAAAGACAGGGACATTTCAGCACCCCCTCGTGTGTATGTGTGTGTGTTTAAGAGAGAAAGTGAAAGAGACAGTGAGTGGTGACGGCGTTCGTTTTGTTTTTAAATGTTTATCACATCACAAGACAAGTAGATACATAGGTACATATACACATTTTTAAATCCAAAGTAGGAGAGAAGAGGGACACAAAGGAAATGAAAGTGAAAGAAAGTGAGAGAGGCAGTAAAAACATAAATCCAAAGAAAAGTTGTCAAGCAATGGTGGTGGTACATACACAAAGCAAATATTGGATGTAAGTTTCTCTTTTCGTTACCGCACGAGGATAAAATTTACTCACACACACTTGAGTATTCCACAGACATGCATAACACTAACGTAGTTCCCATGGAGATTCAGCCTCTCACAGAATATGGAAAGGCTGGCCCCTTTGAATTACAGCTACAACTCGAGACATATATATATATATAATATATTATATATTATATATTACTATATGAACGTATTTGTGTGTGTGTATAGTTTAGGTTAGTTAAAACATGTTTACAATAAGTGTCGCGTGGTGGAAATAAACGCAATTATCATACTTTCATTCATAAATTCATTTATTATTTCATTCCTTTGCATTTCAATTTGTACATTAAGATTCTTTGAATATGTACGATATATTTTAAAGTTAAATAGTAAGTCCGTTTACGTTTGTGTAACTGAGATATTTTGATTGGATTACATAGTCATTGGTATTACATTACTTTCTGTATTCTGTAACTGTCACAATATACTTTTTGGGGCCTGAAATTTTTGTCGAGAGGGGGCCAGTTGATTAGACTGACCCCAGTAAACAACTGATACTTAATTTTCAACCCCGAAAGGACGAAATGCAAAGTCGACCTCGGCAGAATTTGAACTCAGAACGTAAAGACAGACGGTCATAATATACAAGCATTTCTCATGGCACCAGTACACTGTTTACAGATGCTTACATTTTTTATGTTTTCCATAAATTTTTCACGGGTCCAGCTAGTTAAATATTACTATGACTCTACAAGCCTTATTTAGATCTTCCATTCAGTACATGTTTAGCCTGTTTAACAAGCAGTTATACTTACATGAATGTGCATGTATATATAAATAAAGACACGCATATATGTATATATTGGGTTGTCCGGAAAGTTTATACCGATTTATAGTAGCTCCATTTATTTTAGAACATGGTTGAGTCCATAAAATAGGATTTGACTACACTTCCATTTAGAACACAGTTTAAGCTATCTTTTCGTGGAAAAAGATTTATGTTCCTACAAACTGTGTTAATTCTGTAACCCTTTAAAATGGAAGATAAGAAAGTTCATTTTCGGCACTTGATGCTTTAGGAACCAGACGAAAAGTGCTGCAGCTTGGCTGGGATGTGTTATCCCACTTTCCATATTCATTAGATATTGCTCCTTCGGATTTCTACTTATTCAGGTCTCTGCAGAATAGTCTTAATGGTAAAAATTTCAATTCCTTGGATGACGTAAAAAGATACCTTGATGAATTATTTGCTATGAAACAGTCTCAATTCTGTGAAGAGGGTATTTTCAAGTTAAAGGAAAGATGGAGACGTATTGTGCAACAAAATGTTTAATATTTGGTTGATTAAAAATGTAATGGCAAGTATTTATTGACCATTTTCTTTCCTTTAAAAATCGGCACGAACTTCCCGGACAACCCAATACATATATATGATATTATATCTATCTATCGCACACTCATATATGTATACACGAGCAGAAAATGGACATTCTTTGCCGATGACCAACCAATTCGTCCCGTTTATTTTTAAAAGCGTAAATTCATTTCACCATAATCGGTAATTTGCAAAAGATTAAGCTCACAAATGTCATTAAGAAGGTGAATTTTTCTCCTGTATTTTAATTAGAGGCCGTAGAAAAGACGAGTCTTAATTTTGTTTGCTAATTATCCTAATTTGCTTCAACGTGACCTGTAATTATATTCGTGCACGAATTGTTCATCCTATTTTTCATGCAAGAAAAATGTTGCTTGTGATTGGCGGACGTATATATTTTTTGTGTCGATTTTGGTTGGGTATGCTCATTAGTTAAAAAAGTATCTGAAATAAAAAGAAAAAAAAGGGTAAAGGAAGTAAGAGATTATGGAAACTATTTTCTTGTTCATCCGACAAATTCGCCTGGAGCGAATGCGAGTGATTGTTAATACTTTTTTAAGCGGCTGGAATGCTTTGCATGGCTGAGACTTGTAATGTTGCATTGTTAAGACGTTCGCTTTGCTACTATGTAAATGCAGGTTCAATCCCATTAAACGGCACTTTGTACGAGTATGCCAGAGGTTCTCAACCATTTTTTAAACCTGTGGACTCCTTTGATTCCTATTTGACGCGGGGCTGGCGATCCTCAAAGCCAATCGAGCTTTAAAGACTTCTGATATATTCTTTTATTTCTTTTATTTGTTTCAGTCATTTGATTGCGGCCATACTGGAGCACCACCTCAAGTCGAACAAATGAACCCCAGGTCTTATTCTTTGTAAGCCTAGTACTTATTTCATCGTTCTCTTTTGCGATGATGGGAGAACAAACACACACACAAACACACACACACACACACACACACACACACACACACACACACACACACACATATATATATATATATATATAAATAAAATAATATAGCGTAGCGAATTTTTAGAAATTTCACTACCAGTGGCCTAGCATGTATAAAAAGTCATTAGACAACATATTTTCCATATAGCCTTACATGCTAGAAGGAGCAGTCAAGGCGTCTAAAACCACATTTAAGAGCAATTTTGAAGGGAATGCTCATAACAGCAAAGATTTCCCTCATTGTCATAAAGTAAAAATCTTCTTAAAATCTTTTATTTGTTCATCAAAAATCCTGTTTTTATCAATTGAATAATTTTTCCTCCTTTTCTTCCTCTCTGGACTGTTTCCTGTTTCCAACGCAGAGCCATGCCCGAATCTTCAATCCCACTTCTATCTTTCCATCTAAAAACTTCCACTGAGCATCATTGTAATATATTCCTCGTGTACGTTCCTCGTGTTTATATATGAAACCAAAAGGAAGATTTACACATCCTTGAAATTTATTTAATTCAAATCATTGTTTTGCATATGTTTGCGATAATAGAAGACGCACGCCCAAGGTGCCACGCAATGGGACCGATCCTGGAGCCATGCGATTGGGAAGTAAACTTCTTACCACTCAGCTACGCTTTTTGCCTGTATCTATATTATATAACTACACATACATACTTACATGCATATATATATATTTCTATTCACACACGTATATATATATATATATATATATATATATTATATTATATATAATACATATATAACTATATATATATCACGTGTTTACATAAATATATGCATAAGTATATGCCAAGTCCACTTAGGTTAGTCACCCTATTTAATTTGAACCTCTTCCCTAAAATATATGTAATAAAACTAAGCATATATATCTCTATTATTTCTTCCATAAACTTTTTTGTATGTTTGATTTATTGAAAATGTTTCATAAATTTTACTCATATAATAATATTTTACGATCGTTACCCTCTTCTAAACTGAAAAAAAAATTGAATAACAAACGACGTTGTAAAACCTTAAGTAGGAAACTAAATCTTCGTCTGTAGTATTGCAGGCACTAATAATACTTTAATAATGCTGTTTAATAGTAATAAAACGTTTATGAGATGGAAATTTCAATGTGGGGCATATAGATACTGCATATATATATTGTATATATGTATATATGTATATATATATATATAATAATATATATATATGTATAATATAATATATGTATATGTATATGTATATGTATATATATACAAATATATAGGTATGTATATATATATATATAAATGTATATAAATATATATATGTATATGTATATAATAGTATAACATACATATATATGTATATATTATATATGTATATATATATGTATGTATTATATATATAATATATATATATATATATATATATATATGTATGTATGTATGTATGTATGTATGTATGTGAATTTACAGATAAATCTTAGAGACGTCATCTGGAGCATGGACCATTGCGCAGCTATTTATTCAGCTAGGATAACTCTTAAATAGTTTAATATATCAATATTTATTCAGTCAAGCAAAAAATAAAAAAAAGCTAAAATAGTAGGGAAAAGAAGGGAAAAAAATAAAAAAACGAAAAAAAAAAGGAATTGTATGCTTTGTGTGCATATCCAGTAGTAATGGGGGAACGTTCCCTCATAAACTTCATGGATCCAAACACAAATGCTATGTAGATATAGAAATGACGGGTCGAGTCAGAAGCCAGGGGTCATCTTGCTTGAAGAGAAGCTCATTTATACATACATACATACCTACATTTATATATATAGGCATATATGTATATATATGCCTATATATATGCTTTTATATATATGCATTTATATATATGCATATATCTGCGTACATGCATATATATATACATATACATACATATATATATATATAATGTGTGTGTGTGTGTACATACTATATCATACATACATACATATATATATAATATATATATATGTGTATGTCTTATATATTATATATATATTATATATATATATTGTATGTATATATATATATATATATATATAGATATATACATATACAGGGTGTTTCAAATGTCTGATATCATTTGAGATGTAAATCTCACAGAAGCTACATAGTCGAAGCAAATGAAACTAAACAGACTTCATGTTGAGTAACATAACATTTATTCCTCCAAATGTGAATGAGAAATTCAAAGGTATGTGAATTCCATGAACGATTTCGCATTGTCTGCGCTTTCAGCTGTCGTCTGCTGTTATGACCTGAACGGGCTGCAGCTTGTAGGTTTTCATTAGCAAGCGTTTGCTCAGGGCACGCCAAATTGTCTTTGGAGGAATCTGAGTTTCAAGACCTGTTCTTCTTATGGACTTCTTGGGGCTTCGCAAGAGTTTTTGATGAACCCACCCGACCGTCTCTTCTAATGCTAGTGGTCGTCCAGATCCTCTTTCCTTGCACAAACAGCCTTCCTTTTGGATATTTTGTGCCATGTCCAAATCTGCATTGCCGTTGGTGAATTTTTAGAGAAATCTCTCACAAATGCACGCTGCACATATAAACATATTTAGAAACATATAAAATATTAAACTTTAAAATTTTACCTGTTTCTACACATGCTGTGAAAATTTGAAGCCATTTGAACAAGAACTTGCAAAGTTAATAATTGCAAAATGGGGAATGGCCAGGTTGCAATCGTGCCTGATGGAAAGTGGCCCCCTGCGCATTAGAATACATATTTGGGTGCACATGTTAGTATCTAAGGGGCCCATCATTTCAAGTTTGAGAATTTTTTATTCACTCCTGGAAGAATGCATGAATTATTTCAGCCTGGGTGTGTTTGTAGACAATTGAAAAGAATACTTTTAACAAAAGAAAAAAAAAACTAATTAAAAGTATTGTAGTTGCGGGTGGGCCCCCTTGTAATAGCATCCTGGCAACCAATAGTTTTAGGCCAGTCTGCCACTGTATATATGTATATATATATATCTATATATATATATATATATATATATATATATATATATATGTAAAATAATATGTTACGTTACTCGATAGTCAAGATAAAACTCTGAGTTTCAGATGCCGAAGTGGGAATCCACGCCACCATCTCTTCGGTTTATCTGGCTATTTGAAACTCAGAGTTTTATCTTGACTATCGAGTAATGTTAACATATTATTTTATAGATAAATTTCCTCTATTTACACAATATTGCGGTCTCTTTCTTTCTTTTGTTATCTTACCGCTTTACCAATATAATATATATATATATATATTATATATATATAATATAATATATATATATATATGTAATGTGGTATTATATATATATGTATGTATTATAATAAATGTTTTTGTATATATATATAGTGTGTGTGTGTATATATATACTTATATATATATGTGGTGTGCGTGCACGGAAGTTTATTTTTCATTCTCTCTCTGTATATTTTCTCTTGTTTGTTTCTGTTGAACAGCGTCGGCTCGAAACATGGCAGACTTTTTCTTATTCCTGAGCGTCAAACTAATACACTTGCTTGTTGTTCATATACCTTTCTTCGTTTTTTTGCTTTTCTATAAATTTCAATTATATTATATGAAGAGAGAAAGAGAGAGAGAGAGAGAGAAATACATAAGTAGAGAAAGAGAGAGAGAAAATGAATGTGCGTATATGCATATACCATATTATACCAGTGTAGATATACATGGGTCTGCTATCGTTAGTCTTAAACAAAAATAAAAAACTAAACACAATGCAGGAACGTTATGAAGGGAACGGGTATATATATATATATATATATATATAATGCAGGAACGTTATGAAGGGAACGGGTATATATATATATATATAATATATATATAATATATATACCCGTTCCCTCATAACGTTCCTGCATTGTGTTTAGTGTTTTTATTTTTGTTTAAGACTAACGATAGCAGACCCATGTATATCTCTCACTCTTTCTCTACTTATGTATTTCTCTCTCTCTCTCTTTCTCTCTTCATATAATATAATTGAAATTTATAGAAAAGCAAAAAAACGAAGAAAGGTATATGAACAACAAGCAAGTGTATTAGTTTGACGCTCGGGAATAAGAAAAAGTCTGCCACGTTTCGAGCCGACGCTGTTCAACAGAAACAAACAAGAGAAAATATACAGAGAGAGAATGAAAAATAAACTTCCGTGCACGCACACACATATATATATATATGTATATATATACACACACACACATATATATATATACAAACATTTATATATATACATACATATATATATAAATACACACATATATGTATATATAACAACATATATATGTACATATGTATATTATTTATTTATGTATACGAGTGTGAGTGTGTCTGTGTTTATTACTGTGTTTGTGTTTGTACGTCTGTGTGTATGTGTGTGTCGGATACTGTCCCAGGATGGCCACACTCCGTGGTTGAACCAATATATATATATATATATAGAAAGAGAGAGAGAGAGATTGATATATATATATATATATATATATATATATATATATATTATATATATAATATATACATGTGTGTATGTACATGTATATATATTCTATATTATGTGTATGTATATGTTATATGTGGCGTATGTACATTATCACAAGATTAGGATTATTAATTATTAAGTACAATCCTCCTAAAATCACAAACATATTTCCTAGTGCATTATTTCCCTTTCCAATTATTAATACCTTTCTATTTCCAATATACTTCTAGCTGTTCCTACCAGCTTCTGTACCCCTCTATCACATGTCTTGATATCATATCAAATCACCTTACGTTATAATAACATTATCATAACTTATTTCACACCATCCTCTCATATTATCTCACACCACGAAAATACTTTTCGCTTATCCTGCTTTATTCTGTTGTCTATAAAACTTATTTTGTTGTCTTGTATTTTACCATGAGGAATGTTACTAGATTTTACTCTGGCTACTAATATTTTCTTGACGTATTGTGTATCATTTCGCACCATCTCATGCCTGGGTTTATATAGCTTTGGACAGCATATTTGATTATCTCACTTCATCTTTATTCCATTCCGTAATCTACACTGTTAATCCAGTTGGGATTATACCCTCGCAATCCAATCACGTTGGAAATCAAGACTATATTTCGGGGTACTTTTGGTCCGTTTCTTTCTTTCTCCTACATAGGAATCGTTTATTTTATGCACTCACACACACACACACACACACACACACACGCACGCACACACACACACACACACGCACGCACACACACACACACACACACTTGTATATATAAATAAATATGTAAAGACATACAGGCATATATCTCATGTATACATACATATATATATACACACACACACATATACATACATATACATACATAAGCGTACAAACATGCATATATATATATATATATATATACATTTACATATATGCATACATACATACATACTAAATATATATATATATATATATTATATATATATATTATATATATATATATATATATATATATATATATGCAGTGTCTCTCTGCACTGACATAGACATACACAAAGACAGGCAAACACACATATACATGCACATATATATTGTTGCTTTTATGTTAACATGTCGTATATCCAAATTTGGCCAAATGCGGTTTTTTTCCCAATATTTATTTTTGTTTGCAATAGCCGATATTGCAAGCAAAAATATACCTAACATTCCAGAAACAGCTGTAAGACTAACCCTCTGCTTATAAATGTCCTGAAAATTCCACACAGCCTTGGCTTTGTTGTCCCATTTAATTAACATCCACACAAAACACACACACACACTCACACACACACACACACACACACACACACACACATACATATATATATATATATATAGAGAGAGAGAGAGAGACAGACAGACAGACAGACAGACAGATAGATAGATAGATAGATAGATAGATAGATAGATAGATAGATAGATAGATAGATAGATAGATAGATAGATATAGACATATACATATATACATATAAATACACACTCACTTATATAATACACATACATATATATATATACAAACACACACACACAGATATGTATATATATATATATATATATATATATATATATAAATGCATGTATATGCGTGTGTGAGTTTATATGTATACATATATACAGAGAGAGAGAATGAGGGAAGGGGATATAAATAGATAGATAGAGAGAGAGAGAGAAGGAGAGAAGGAGAGATAAATGAGCCAAGAGAAGTGGCCAGTGGCAAGTATTTGAAGGACGTAGACAAATATAGGAATATGAAATATTATACAGCATCTAGATGTGTCACAATGACTAAATGGTATTTAAGAACAGCTTTCTCGGAAGAAGGGGAGGTAATCTCAGGAATGAAGATTTCTCCAAACTTGACATGACACGTAGGAAAAAGACAGGTTTAATGATATTTGTTGGCACGTATTTCTGTCCCTATGGTCATCATCAGCACGAAAAGATTACTACAATATCTTCAGTAGCCAAACCAAAGATATAGATAAATGTATAAATATAAATAACCCATTAAAAGCGAAACTTGAAGTCTTAGTCAAACTTATATTACCAATGAAATTTACTCTACTAAATGTTCAGACAAACGATAAGAGGCATAAGGAACGTATGTACGTGAAAAGTTGCGAATAAAATTTTTTCATGATGAATTAAGTCATATCTTAACAGCTGTTTCGAATAGACGATGACTGTTTGATATAACAATGCAGCCCGTGAAATACTGAGACAATATTGGAAGTGTCTATGAAAGCAATATATCACCTGGTATGTACTTTGATAGCTCCATCCAGGAGATTTACGACATTCTCTTCAGGGGATCTTCCGTGTCTCACTCGCTCTCTCACTCACTTATGTGCTCACTCACCCAATCACTCATGTCACTTACTGTCATATCTCACTCACTAACTGCACTCCACTTACCTTACTCATTCCACCAGCACTTCCAGCACTTCCCATTACTACGAAACACCATGTTCTCTCTCTTTCTCTCTTTCTTTCTCTCTCTATCTCTCAATTTTCCCTTCTATCTCTCCTCCGCACACTTCCTACCTCACTCCTTCACTGCCTTTCGCTCTATCTTTTCTCCACAAACTCCCCTCTCTCTTTTTTCTACATCTCTTTTCCAGCTCCTCTTCGTCCTATGCTCTCCATATTTCTCGTCTCCTTTACATATCACCATTTGACACTCATACCTACTCATTAACAGTATTACCATTTCTTACTCATACCCACCCATTCTTTTTAACCCTTACTACTCCTAACAAATCTACCATATTTACCCTCAAATTCCCTCTTCCCCTCCGCCCCTCCTCTCCCTTGTTAATTATTTCTCCTTTACTTCTCTCCAAATAGCATGATTTTTTCTTCATTTTCTTTCCCTTAAAAACCCTTATATATATTCCCCCCTCCAGTCTTGCTCTCCCGTTGCTTCTATCTTCCTTTTCCTCTTTCTTTCCCTTTTCTCTCCTTCTTGTTCATTTTTTATTTTCCTCTTTATTTTCCTTGTTATCACATTTATCTTCTCTCTCAATATCATTCTCTTTTTTTGCCATTAATTATTTATGTCTCCCCATTTTGTTATGCATACGTCTCTCCTTCATTCTCTCCCTCTCTTTCCAATTCTCCCCATTCCTCCTCTCTCCCTACGAATGTACTCTTACGCACGTTTTACCCCTGTCGCCATTTGTCACTCTTTTTCTCTCCACAAAAACGCTAATGCCTAAGGTCTGTGTCTGGGTAAACAGACATCTGTGCTATCAATTTGTGACGTATCAACACAACAACAGGGAAATTATCGACGTCTGTGTATAGCATCTGAAACTGGCAGCAGAACTATCAAAGACATGTTCGAAATGCAAGCGAAGTTGAAGATTTATGACGGTGGATGTGTAGGAGGGAGGAAATTGTATCAGGGTGGTATATGGAATGGAAAGTTGGAGGTATGGCATGAACCACCCTCGATTAACTAGTTACTATAGTTCGACATCTGTTTGTAGTTTTACTAAAAAGTGTTTGAATAGAAACGCAAAAGAAAAAAGACAAAGGAACTGAGAAAAATAGGTAATATATATATATATATATATATATAATATATATATATATAATATATAAATATGTGTTCAAATTGGTTTGCCTGCCTAATCTGAGTAATTCGTATTATTTTTTATACCTGTCTAACATCTCAGGTTCGGCTTCAGCACTTCTAAGCAATATATATATTTTGTAAGAAAAACGTAACTATATATATATATACATACACACACACACACACACACGCACGCACACACACACACACACACCACACACACACACACACATGTATGTATGTATGTATGTATGTATGTATGTATCCATTAGATTTCTCTGTTTTCTAACTATATATATATGTGATCACGTGACCGACCAGTCCATATGATGTAGTTACACATCGCTGGTCACAATGCGTTCGCATTGTTTTTTAGCCTTCGAATGACGCCACCCGCCTGCTAAGCGAGCAGGCCATATATATATGTATATGTATGGATATATATATATATACATACATACACACACACATAGTATATATATATATATATATATATTATATATATATATATATATATATATATATACACATATATGTACATATGTAATAAATTATACATTTGACATTCGTCATCATCGTCATAATCATATTTATCATCATCATCATCATCTTCGTCGTCGTCGTCGT
>NW_021836225.1:0-2500 GCF_006345805.1 Octopus sinensis
ATTTGGTGAAGGGTCTAAAATTGCGGCAAGAAATTAGATGGTGCAATGCACAAGAATCTGTTGCCGAGCGAAGAAATGATCATAGAGGATGATTCTCACATCTAGAACACAACAGTGTAGCTGTATTTTGCGGCAATATAGCACCAAATAGATAAGAAAGCATGAAAAACAGGCTCTCATTAGCACCAACACCATCCGGAAGAATAAGAAACATAATCTAGAAAAGGTGATATGTCGGTCAGCGACACCAATGGAGACTATCAACAGCTTTTATTTTCTATTTCTAACCCAGACCTCTACAAATGTGGGCTTTAAAACTTCGAAGTTACATATAGGCTAGAATTTCCAAATAAGCAATCTCTACTGTCTTTTCAGCGATAATATTTTGAGCGGGGCATAGAAATATTTCATTACAAAAATTGGAGAATAACTATGAAACAGCATTTATACGAAGCCCCTAGTACTTATAACAACAACAACAACAACAACAATAATAATGATAATAATAATAATAATAATACCTAGCACCAAATAGATAAGAAAGCATGAAAAACAGACTCTCACTAGCACCCATAGCATCTGGAAGAATAAGAAACACAATCTGGAAAAGGTGGTACGTCGGTCAGCGACACAAATTGAGGCTATCAACAGCTCTTATTTTCTATCTCTAACCCAGGCCTCAACAAATGATAATGATAATAATAATAATAATAATAATAATAATGATAATAATAATAATAATAATAATAATAATAATAATAATAATAATAATAATAGTAATGATAATAATAATAGTAATGTAATAATAATGCCCTGATGCAATACTACGCTGTAGCTTTCATGACTTCCGATCTTAATTGATCGGAAGTGTTAACAAGTACCTGATTTGTCTTCGTGAAAAAGATGGGCTATAGCACACATCCTGCGCAAAACCACAGATTTGCTTCTCAGTTGCTTGACCTCAACCAGTTGTGCATGTCCCTTAGTGGCTGACGATATGTACACGGAGTAGTGGGGGATCATCATACCATGTGCTTAGAGGAATTCTTTGGGGTTTGTATAATTCATTTTTGGAAACATGGGCGTTTCGTTCAAAATCCTTAAACAGTTCTTATCGAAGGTTGTTGAACACAAGTAGCAATTCTTACTTATGTGGAACACAAGCGTTAGAATTGTTACTTGTGGAAACTTATGCAGTCGACACAACGTCCTTATGGCTAGGTTAGAGAATGAAGGATATTAGAAATGGCCCATGCATTATCGATTCGCTGAAAACTGTCCTTCTGTATTCTGCAAGAGTCACAAGAACGACATGATGCCATTTGTTACAAAGCTTCATAATAACATCTCTTCTAATCAAATTACCATGTAATAACCTTTTGTAGACCAACAATAACAACAACAACAATAACAAAATTGAGTAAGTATATAGGCACAGAGTCACATATTTCGTTGGCGGGGATATTCATTTAGTAGACGTAATTGATGATTGGTACTAAAAGGGCAAACTGAATTCCGGTGGGATCTGAATTCAGAGAATAAAGGGAGTGATATTTTTGTCCGCCGCGCAAAACAGATCTGAAAGCTTGCCGTCATTAACGGTATTTCATTTTCGTATTTGATTTGCAAGATTCTTGTGAATTTGTGTGTTGAATCAGATTTTGCTTGTGATAATAGAGAGTGCATATCATTGATGAAATCGCGAATGCCAACAAAACGATTTCTACAAAACTAACTGATTGATTAACCGACTTATTAATCAAACAAATGACTACTGAATTGTTTAAATGCTAACTAACAGAGTAATGATAATAAAAGAAGTGAAATTGAACCAGTGCGTGTGTTTAATGTCGGCTTGTGACCCTTCTGCAATGCAACAATATTAATGCTGGTGTTTATCGATTGTTGGCAAAATGTCGCAACTTTGGGGTAGGGTAGACGATTTGTACCGAACCCCAGAGGAAGAAGGGTTAAGATGACATCGAATTTGAACTCAAGATATAAAATGGCTGGATGGTTTGGTTAAATACCGTACGGCAATTTGCCCGTTAAGGCGGGGAGATGGAAGAATCGTTAACTCGGAGAATATAATGCTTAGCGGCATTTTTTCCGGGTCTTCATGTTCTTAGTTCAAATGATATGGAGGTCAAACTTGCTTTCAGTATCGATAAAAGGAAATAACAGTGAAGTACTTAGGCCCGATGAAATCGATTTGCCCCTTCCCTCAAAAATGCAGGCCTTGAACCTTGCAACGGACCGGCGTCCCGTTTATGGGAAATATTGCGATCTCGGTGCAAAACCGGATAAGCGGCTTTATAAGTCCTCGAAAAATATAATGAGCCCCCACTTTAAACAGATTTAACAATCTACCGCCATTGAAGATGTTAAAAAAAGGAGGATATGTAACAAAGTCATTACCTAAGAATAAACAGAAGAAACTGAAAATAAATTGTACCCCACCCCCATCAACCAAAACAATAAGCTAACCTCAATAATAATA
>NW_021836225.1:7500-15000 GCF_006345805.1 Octopus sinensis
TAGCCTGGGATGGGCTCCACCAGGCATTCTCGCTCTAGATACGCTGCATGGCTGCAGTGCTCCAGCAACCCCCAAGGGACTTGTCACGAAGTACATGACTGGTACTTGTTCAATCAATTTTAAAGTATTAAATGACAAACTCATTTCGTTTGGAAGAAATGGGCGGCTTTCTCTAAGGCCGGGCCGACGGCGCTAAACATCGTGGCACTGGGTGTGTGTCTCTGTATCTTTCTGTGTCTCTCTCTGTCTCTCTCACTCCTTTTCTGCACTCTCTCTCTCTATATGTATGTACGTATGTATGTATGTATGTATGTATGTATGTATGTATGTATGTATGTATGTATATATATATATATATATATTGTACATACGTATGTGCACTAACCCCAACATTCCGAGTTTGATTCCAGGTAGTGACCTCAATAGTAAATAATAATAATAATAATTATAATAATAATAATAATAATAATAATAATAATAATAATAATAATAATAATAACAACAACAACATCGAAAAATACTTTAGGAATAAGAACCCATGTTCGAAATTTCACTAAGAAACCTGATAAAGGCTGGAGAGTATATCAGCCGAAACGTTGTTTTAACAACAAAAATAAAATGAGGACAAATATTCGTCAAATGTAAATACTGTAAATAATGTAAATATTGTATTTATTTATGTTCTCTCCTGTTTTTAATTATTTAAATTCTTCCTCTGATGAAGGAGCTAGTTTCTAACAAAAATACAAAGCTCCGTCTTTGGAATGTAGATAACAAAAACAATGTCGCATTTTAAACTTGAGAAGAGTCTTATTCTAACTGTTCCATCTACAGATTGTATTTTTAGCGAGCGAGTTAAATGGTTGATTGCTTTTTCTGAAAACCCTAACCTACCCAGATTGTCACTTAGGGATTTACTAAAAAATCCTAGTTGCACCAATCATTATTGGTATAGATCTGAATTTATAATCTAATAGGAGTGGCTGTGTGGTAAGTAGCTTGCTTACCAGCCACATGGTTCCGGGTTCAGTCCCACAGCGTGGTACCTTGGGCAAGTGTCTTCTACTATAGCCTCGGACTGACCAAAGCCTTGTGAGTGGATTTGGTAGACGGAAACTGAAAGAAGCCCGTCTTATACGTGTATATATATGTATATGTATGCGTGTATATGTTTGTGTGTCTGTGTTTGTCCCCCAACACACTTGACAACTGATGCTGGTGTGTTTACGTCCCCATAACTTAGCGGTTCGGCAAAAGAGACCGATAGAATAAGTACTAGGCTTCCAAAAGAATAAGTCCTGGGGTCGATTTGCTCGACTAAAAGGTGGTGCTCCAGCATGGCCGCAGTCAAATGACTGAAACAAGTAAAAGAGTAGAGAGTAAAAGAGTAAATCGAAGCTGAAGGTTTCAAATCAATTATCAATATTTATCCTCTGATTGATTCACAAACAGATAATGACAATCAGCAGGACAGCTGAACTCAATGGCGGTACATACGTTTTCTTGTCTGTCCCTATAAATAATATCCGGTCTGTTATGTTTACACTTGACAGATGTTTTCACAGCAATGTTCTAACAGTATTCTTTGTGTTGATGTTTGTGTATGTATTCAATAACAGAGAGACTCTTTATACAGTCTTTTTTCTTTTTTACCG
Source organism: Octopus sinensis (assembly GCF_006345805.1). Lineage (NCBI taxonomy): Eukaryota > Metazoa > Mollusca > Cephalopoda > Octopoda > Octopodidae > Octopus > Octopus sinensis. The sequence goes on from NW_021836225.1 coordinate 9,156, forward strand.
AAAGGCACCATATATTGTTTTTGCGGCAGCGTCATGTCACATAGGGAGCTAGTACCTTAATGACGTCTTGGGACAGCTGCTAATCATGTGTGATGCTTTTAACAAAAATATGGCAATCTACATTTTCAGTTGCATTTTGGAGAACTCCCAGAGTTTTACTGTCCCTTTTGTCAAATAGATATTTCGAAACAATCTCCTGTTCTTGAATTGCGAATGCTTAGCCTTGGAAGTGTGTTGTGATGCAGCGGTCACGAGTCTCCGAGAAACATACCAATGCATGGTTTTTTTTTTTTGTATGCTGAGGGTTTCATCTCCAGGTCTTTCTTGAGGTATGCTAGTCCGGCTAATTTGGAGTTATATAGGAGGTCATCAGGAAGAGAGTACATCTTGAGAAGCTCTCTGCCGAAACGTAGTATATTGTTCTCTTCAATTTTTAGCTCTAAGTTTATTTATTTTTGCTGTTGTTTAGTACGTGCTGCCTGAGAAAGACTGTACGATATTTGAAGGCCGTCTGGACTGATCTCAAGCCACTACCCGCTTCATCTCTTCTTAGTTAGAGCTATTCAATATCATGATTTCATGTGGAGATTTCCAGTTCATGTCAGTATCTTGCGGGTTATGTATGTATGTATGTATGTATGTATGTATGTATGTGTGTATGTATGTATGTATTTATGTATGTATGTATGTAGGTATTTATCTATAGGTGGGCGAATGGATGTCTGTTTGTATGTATGAAATTTCTATTGATGCACGGTGAAGTGATAAATTACAGGACTCAATACCTAAATGTAGAGCATTCTTTAATATACTTATAACTAAAAGATTCATAATAACAGGTAAGCTGAGTTTTATATCTCACTCCTGAGAAATGGTAATCCGCGCCTGTTTTCTCGTATACTATTCCTTTGAATATGTTTTGAAATATTATACAAAACTAGCAGTATCGCCCGGCGTTGCTCGGGTTTGTAAGGGAAATAACTATATAAGCATTTTTAGTGAGTTATAGCAAAAAAATAGCAAAAAATGCATTAAAAATGGAATAAAAAATGATGGTAATTTTGGTGTCTTCAAGCCATGAAGTCGTTGTTCTAAAAGAACGCTGGTCTCCTTGACAATGCTTTACGACGTTGATTTCCTTACACTCCCTTCCCCACAGCTTCACGAGGGAGGGAAGAAGGGGGAGAAGCAACACAGGTGCAGGTGTGACCATAGACGCCAACTCCGCCGCCATCGACACAGGAAAAAATATGCGTTAAAATGGAAAAAAATGATGTTAAATTATTTTTTAAATCGTAGACTCATCGTAGACGCCCGCTAATACCCAGACGGGCTTGATATGAATCACGACTATAAGATACCCGAATTTGGTTAAACTGCACCGCAAAATGTGGGAGTAGTTAGGAATCTAAATCGTAGGAGACAGACACTCACACAACTACAGTTTTATATATATAGATTTATCAAGAAAACGCTTATCTTTATGCTTTGCTTTTCCAATATGAAATCTTTCTGGTTGCAGCTATGTTTGCATTATCTTGTAGGCAACTATTATGGTAATTCTTGTACATGTTGGATTGTCTTTCTTCCAGGTGACCAAAGTACGAATGGGACGCACATATTTAAGCGGGAAAGTCTCATGTCGAAATATACGGAAATGTCCACGTCAGACATGCGAAAGTCCTGGAGGTTTATGCTGCAGTACCTGTCGAATATTAGGTAAGTGAAACGTGTCTGTAAATTTTTAAAAGGACTTCAATAATTAATTATATTTAACTGTAACTTTGTGAAACTTATCATCTAAGAATGTGCTTGGTCGAATCATCAGTGTATGTCAAAAGAAATCGAAAACACAGACATTCGTAATAACGTCATTCTCAGAATATTGTGTCCACAGTCAAGGTTTTCACCTGATATACACTGGCGTCTCAGTCCGGGGCGATATTCGTGTATTATTTCCTTAAAGTTAGGGAAAAATAGTGATCTAATGGGTTACGAAAATCTGTAAAATTCATGGAAAATATAACTAGGTTAAAAGACGAACCAGCGAATCGTCCGTTAACCCATGAATTTAGCTTGCTTCAATTTCTCACGGTTCCATGATTGAAAACTGAATTTCTTTCTGGTTGTTTTGATGATCCATTATTATGGAGAAGTTATGTTATGTCGAACTTGCAGAACCGTTAGCGCGTTGGACGAAATGCTTAGCGATATTTCGCTACGTTCTGAGTTCAAATTCCACCGAGGTCGACTTTGCCTTTAATTTTTTCGAGGTCGATAAAATAAGAACCAGTTGAACACTGGGGTCGATGTAATCGACTCATCCCCTCCTTCCCAAATTGTCCATGAGGAAAAATTTGAAAACATTATTATGGTGAAGTTAAAATGCTTAGCGGCATTTCGTCCGTCTTGCGGTCTGAGTTCAAATTGTGCCGATTTTGACTTTGCATTTCATCTTTTCGGTTTGGATAAAACGAGTACCAGTTGAACACTGAGGTCGATTACATCTCCCGAAATTGCTGGCTTTGTGCCAAAATATGTAACTATTATTATGGAGAAGTTTGAGGGCGACCAGCTGGCAGAATCGTTGGAGTGTCGAAAAAAAAAGCTTTCTGGCATTTGTTCCGACTCTACCTTCTGAGTTCAAAACCCACTGAGGTTAACTTAGCATTTTACCCATTCGAGGTCAATAAAATAACGTACCAGCCAAATACTTGTGTTGGGGGCAGTGGTTAACCACTCCACTCAAAATTGTCGGCCTTGTCCCCAAATTAGAAATATTTTGAGAACAGTGAGTTGTTCTGGTTCTTTACATTCTGAGTTCCGAAGTTAACTTTGTCTTTCATCCTTCCGGAGCCAAAAGAAAAAAAAAAACGAAAAATACCAGCCTTGTATGTGGGTCGATGGTAATTACTAACCATCTAAGGCGGCGAGCTGGCAGAAACGTTAGCACGCCGGGCGAAATGCTTTGTGGTATTTCGTCCTCCGCTGCGTTCTGAGTTCAAATTCCGCCGAGGTCAACTTTGCCTTTCATCCTTTCGGTGTCGATTAAATAAGTACCAGTTACGCACTGGGGTCGATATAATCGACTTAATCCGTTTGTCTGTCCTTGTTTGCCTCCTCTGTGTTTAGCCCCTTGTGGGTAGTAAAGAAATAGGTATTTCATCTGTCGTTACGTTCTGAGTTCAAACTCCGCTGAGGTCGACTTTGCCTTTCATCCTTTTGTGGGCGATTAAATAAGTACCAGTTACGCACTGGGGTCGATATCCGTTTGTCGATAATCCGTTTGTCTGTCCTTGTTTGTTCCCTCTGTGTTTAGCCCCTTGTGGGTAGTAAAGAAATAGGTAGTTACTAACCATCTTCGTTAGAAACTGCTGGCCTTGTGCTTAAATTAGAAACCATTATTATGTAGGAGTTCTAAAGTTGATCTTGGTTAAATGAAAACCTGTTTTGCTTGTCCGTTATCTCTGAACACCTATTTTAACACGCCTCGTGTTATCTGCTCTTTTTCCTCGTTAATGAAGTCAGCTAGATTAACCTTCTCCCCTTCCACCCACAAATCTCTTTTTTCACATCTAACATCACTTCCTCTCTCTCTCTCTCTCTCTCTGTCTTAACCTTTCCCTCTCTTTCTCCTTTTTTTTTGCTTTTCTTTTCTTTATATTGCTTCTGGAATTTACACTCTCCCTTTTTTGGATTCCTTTGAAGAATTTTTTTTATTTTAGCTCAGAATACACCAAAAATTCCTGAAAGAGGAAGAAAATATCTGAAGACCTTATCTAACTAACGACAACAAAAAATAACAACAACAACAACAACAACTCCATAGTAAAAAAAAAAAGAACAAGAAGCAGAAAATAAGCGAAGTATTAGTTTAAATACGAAAACAAAACTGACTAAACACAAAACAAATAACTACTAAACAAGATTATTAAATAAACAACAAACTACAATAATACGATCGCTACTACAAATAATAATAACAACAACAACAACAATAATAATAATAATAATAATAATAATAATAATAATAATATAATAATAATAATATAATAATAATAATAAAAGTAATAATAATGATAATAATAATGATAATAATGATAATAATAATAATAATAATGATAATAATAAAAGTAATAATAATAATAATAAAAATAATACTGATAGTAATGGAAATCTGTAAGATACTTTGTTTGCAGACGGTTTTGAAACGTGCTGCCCGAAACTTTACACACTTTCCGACATATGGCTTGTATTTCTAAGCAGTTGATTAACAAGTGACAGGATCCCTCTAACACCCTACAGGTTTACCCTTCCGTTTGACTCCCAACTGTTTTACTTTTTTCAATGAAATTCTTCATCATTGGATAGGGATGGTATCTGGCACGGGTACTCTTGTTTCTTTTAACGCTTGCTAATAATTACCTAGCAAAGTGGGGCCACGCACGATATAAAAATAACCCTTAATTAAATAACCTGATAACGGTTTGTTATTCTAATTAACACCCGGCAAGAAATATAAACGGGTGGGGTATCCTCTTAGCTAATTACCACACATCGTAGTGTTAACCATTATTAATAGTTTTTTGATATACTCTAAAACATTGCACGAGCTTCAAGAAATAGTAGCAAAATAACCCTCTTGTCACGCACAGACCGTCTATTAAATAGGAAGGACGCATTAGATGATATATTATCTTTTACTTGATCCAGCCATTGGACTGCGGCCATGCTGGTACACCGCCTTGATGGGTTTTTGTTGGAAAAGTTGACCCCTCCAACTACTTATGTTTATTGTTTTGTTTTATTTTTATATAGTTTAAGTCTGGTTCTAATACTATCTTCACCTTTGCTGAACTGCTATGTTACGGGGACGTTAACGAAACAACACCGGTTGTCAAGCGGTGGGTGGGTGATAATCAAACACATACACACGCACAGAGTATTTCAGTATTTTACAGTTCCCTTCTTCAATCAAAATACAATTGAAATACTGCATACATACCTAACTGGTGGCGGGTTGATTGATATAACCATATGGTTCAGCGCTACCCGTTAAAAAGTCACCGTTTACAGAATGAGGATAACAACGTAGCTTTCGCGCCCATGCAACCGCCAGTCTACCGCGTCCGGTGGGTGGATCTTCAAGTTGCCACACGCATTCTTAGTAGCTTAGAGTAGGCTCGAATTAGAGATTATTCTTTGTGGCCTATGGTGTGAGTTCTGATTAGAAGAAGAAGAAGAAGAAAAAGGAGAAGAAGAAGAAGAAGAAGAAGAAGAAGAAGAAGAAGAAGAAGAAGAAGAAGAAGAAGAAGAAGAAGAAGAAGACAATAGCAACAGAACTAGCAGTAGTAGCAACAAAGAGAAGACAACTACTACAGCAACAATACCTATTTCTTTACTACCCAAAAGGGACTAAACACAGAGAGGACAAACAAGGACAGACAAACGGATTAAGTCGATTATATCGACCCCAGTGCGTAACTATTACTTATTTAATCGACCCCGAAAGGATGAAAGGTAAAGTTGACCTCGGCGGAATTTGAACTCAAAATGCAGCGGCAGACGAAATACCTATTTCTTTACTACCCACAAGGGGCTAAATACAGAGAGGACAAACAAGGATAGACAAACGGATTAAGTCGATTATATCGACCCCAGTGTGTAACTAGTACTTATTTAATCGACCCCGAAAGGATGAAAGGCAAAGTCGACCTCGGCGGAATTTGAACTCACAACGTAACGACAGACGAAATACCGCTAAGCATTTCGCCCGGCGTGCTAACGTTTCTGCCAGCTCGCCGCCTACAGCAACAATACCGACAACCATTTCAACAAATACAAC
>NW_021836225.1:20000-24940 GCF_006345805.1 Octopus sinensis
CTGCCGTTGAGTCGTGTCTATCTTTTGACGGAGTTGTTGGATGGTTGGAACGTAAAGGGCTGGATGACATTTCTTGCGTTTGTTAAGTACTTAAGATGCGGTATTATTATTTTATTGAGTTCAAATCCGGCTGTGATCTCTCGTGTCTTCCACTTTTGTGCGTGTGTGCGTGTGTGTGTGTGGGGGGGGTGTCAATGAATCGATAATCCTCCTCCTTCTCCTCCTCAATTATTTGGTCCTTTCTGCCAATTCAGAAATTCTATTTCATCTAAAAAAAATATCAAATGTTATACACGGATATTTGTAACTCCATAATAAAGGGTAAAAAAAAAAGAGGGAGGCACTGAGTGATTTCGCAATACATATCCGCAGCTTACAGCGTGGTTACTTAAATCGTTCTGGTGAAAGAAGCCCACTGGTATGGTTCTGTAGAACCTTATCAGTAGAATCGTTTCATATTTTTTTTTTTGTCTGAAATTTCTGTTTATAAAATGTTTCTATTGTTATATAGCATTGATACTCTTCAGCGGGCTTTTGCTTTACATTTTTTCTAGGGCCCAGGGACCGAGATCACAACACCTCCCCTGAATGCGATGCCAGGTAGTTATAGGGCTCGATGCCAGTAATTTTGATGGGATTAGGATAGGCCAATCACATAGAGCCTGGATTACATTCAATACTACTTTATTTTATCGACCCCGAAGGAACGAAATTAAATGCCGATCTCGATGGAATTTGAATTTAGAACGTAAAGAACCGGTAAAAGTGACGCTAAGCATTTCCGTCCGACGTGCTAACGATCCCGCCAAACCACCACCTTAACCTTTATCACTAATCCATTAATGATATATTCTATGTTTTTAAGGCAGCGAGCTGGCAGAAACGTTAGCACGCCGGGCGAAATGTTTACCGGTATTTCGTCTGCCGTTACGTTCTGAGTTCAAATTCCGCCGAGGTCGACATTGCCTTTCAGCTTTTCGGGGTCGATTAAATAAGTAATAGTTACGCACTTGGGTCGATATAATCGACTTAATCCGTTTGTCTGTCCTTGTTTGTCCTCTCTGTGTTTAGCCCCTTGGGGGTAGTAAAGAAATAAGTATTTTGTCTGCCGTTACGTTCTGAGTTCAAATTCCGCCGAGGTTGACTTTGCCTTTCTTCCTTTCTGGGTCGATAAATTAAGTACCAGTTGCGTACTGGGGTCGATCTAATCGATGGGCCTCTTCCCCCAAAATTTCGGGCCTTGTGCCTAGAGTAGAAAAGATATATATATATATATATATAATACAAGGTGTGTAGTATTATATACGTACAATGGTAGAAAGCCTGTCATGTCTACAGGAGAAGTGGGTTCCGGTCCCCTCGTAAGCCTTCGACTTTTTCTACCTAAACTTTTTTTCAACGCTTCATTTACATGCTGTTATTTATAGCTTTATGTGATGTGCCTCGAGAGCCGCTATTCCAAAAAAGATTCTTTCATGTTCTCTCGAAAGTTTATGACGTCAACAATGTGTATGTGATTATGTTGATTAACCGACTGATCGCAGAAACCGACGTGAGACCGTTTACTTTGCGTGCGTTATGAGAGAATGAATATGTATGAAGGTGACAAGTTCACGGGTGTATGTGTTAAGGAATATGTTAAAGAAAATTAGGGTAGAGATAATATATATGTGTGTGAGTCAGAGACGCTTTGCGGGTGGATGATAAAGTACGTGGGAGAATGAGAGACAGACAGACGGACGGACTGACTGACGGATGGACTAACGGACGGCCTAACGGACGGACTGACAGACGGAGGGACGGACGGATAGAAGAACGGACGAGTGGACGGACGGACGGACGAACGACAGACGACAAACAATGCATATGTGCATATATCTGTACCTTTCTTTTATATTTCAGTTGTTTAAGTCATTGGACTACGGTCGTAATTTATCGACCTCGAAAGGACGAAAGGCAAAGTCGACCTCGGAGGAATTTGAACCCAGAACGTAACGGCATAGGAAATACGGCTACGCATTTCGCCCGGCGTGCTAACGTTTTGGCCAGCTCGTCGCCTTATAACGTTGCTATAATGCAAAAGTTTTATTAGTCCAAAACGTTTCTTTTTCAGAAAGCGAAAAAATAGCTCCACCATTCCATAGTAAAACCGTTGTATTTCTCTTTGACAACTTTTGGTATCTTGGCATCTGAAGCAGCTGAAGATACTATAGTTTTACCAAACAAATATCGTAAAAAAAAAAAACCCACTCGGCCAGTTTAGCATAACAACAATAGCAACTATATATATATATATATATATACACAAATTAAACTTAGATATATATATATATATATAATATATACACACACACAAATTAAACTTAAATGTTGAAGTGAATCGAACGGCTTTTGTGTGTTTCTGAAATGGCTTATAAACACCTTCCACGCTACAATTGTTTTCGTTTCAGCACACGATCTCAGATCAAAATACTTGCTATGCGAGTACATCTCCGTAATATATATATATATATATATAATATATAATATATATATATATATTATATATATATATATATATGTATATAGTATATATAGTTTAAATTTGCAGAAAACAAAAGTTGAAGACAGGTGAAGGAACAAAAAGCAGGTGTATAAATTAAGGCTCGGGAAGAATGGAAAGGTCTTTGACGTTTCGAGCCTACGCTGCGACAGAAAGAATTAACAGGAGGAAAAGGGGAGAGAGAACGAAAAAACGGAGAGCGATAATAATGTTTAGGGATTAACGGTTCAGTATGAGGAAATATGAAGAAATATGTATACGCACAGCAAGTTTTGAGTGAACAACGGATTTTCCTGTAATTTCTGTGACTAAGATGGTCCTTTGAATTACTGAAACAGTCCATCTAACGCGTTTTCACAGTTTCCGTCTAAAGCTTGGGTTGATGCGAATTTATGGTAGAAAACAAATGTATAAGGTACTGTATGGTAGGATCGAAACGTATACCTTGTGAATTCTAAGAGAACTTACTAATCGTTCGGCTATACACATCTAAGAACACACACAGACACACACACACACACACCACACATACACGTAGGCACACATTCACATTCAATATATGACATACAATACACATACAGATGTTCTTTTTCTCTTTCTCTTTCTCTGTTTTCATTCTTTCTCTCCTATTCGTTTTTATACAACAGTTCGTAAGTACAAGCGCGCGCAGAAATACGCACAAACAGACACACACACACAGACACACACACACACACACACACACACACACACACACACACACAGACACATACACACACTCATTCACACGCAAAACCATTCACGAATACATACGCGTAGATTCACACAAAATAATAAACATGCAGATACATACTGATGAACAGACACCAGATACATACACGCACCCATACATACACACACACACACACACCCAACCAGCTGTACATACATATGTAGATCATCAAAAATACATACGCAAATCCACGTCGCACATAGTTGTAAAGACCACACACATACAGACGTCGTCATACATGGTAAGATGAATCGGTAAGATGAATCTCAGTGTTCAGTTAGCTCACAAGAGCAGCGGGTGCAGGCATAGCTTTGTGGTTAAGAACCTCGCCTTGTAACCGTATGTCCTCGGGTTCAGTTCCACTGTCGGGTACCTTGGTCAAATGTCTTCTGTCATAAACACGGGCCGATCAATGCTTTGTGATGAGTCTTGTAGATAGAAACATCATATATAATATAGATATATATATATTATATATTATATTATAATATATATATATACTATATATATATATATATATATATATATATATATATATATGAGATATATATGTATGTATGTTGTATGTATGTATGTATGTATGTATATATATTCTTTATTGTTTTTTTTATATATGTGTACCCACACACCACTCCTTTATTCTACTACTAGTAACCTGCTACCGTGTTGTTCGCCATACACACACACACACGCACATACACACACTTGTCATCTTCGCACACCTTCTTTACCATTCCGTCTTTGATATAGCTCTTCTGTTTTTTAAAAACATTTTCTTCTACTCTGACCACTTCCGTCTTTTAGTATGTGACCTCGTCTGTATCACTAGCGATTTTTTTTCCTCTGTCTTCCCTTCTCGGGACCTTTCCTTCTCCTATGTTTCCGACGAAGAGCTCCGCTCGAAACATCAAACCCTCCTTCTTCCCTTCTTTCCTGAGCGTCCAATAATACTTTATTTGACCACGTCCTTGCGTTGTTGTCTTTTTGTTTTCTTGTTTGGATTAACTATATATATGTGTGTGTGTGTGTGTGTGTATTTTATATATCCAGGCCTATTCCCCATTTTTTAGGAGGGAGTACCCACAAGACACACACCAAGCATTCCATTCATTTCCCAGCTAAAAGAGGCGAGCCCCTGTCTATGCTCGAAAAACGCAATTCCAAAGAGAATGGAAACAACAATTATTTACATTTAATCCCAAACTGGAGTTTCTGTATCAATGAACAAATAATTTGTCTTCTGTACTTCATCAGTGGGATCGCCTAAGACAATGCATAAATATATAATTTTCACAGTATATATATATATATATATATATAGAAATATACCAAATGCAAGCACATGAACAAGTTTCATTTCTCGAACTGGAAGATACCAACCGCTGCAGTTTGAGAAGCTCTCACAAATGTTCTGTTATACCATTCTGTCACGGCTAGATTAATTATGATTTCTTCAAAGAGGACAATAATCTTCGTTTCCTTATTTTCTTTTACTTCTAGTTTCACTTTATGCATGAATATTCTTCGCGTTTTCTTGGCTTTTCTTCTCATTTTTTCTCATACACCAGCGTCCTGGTTTTTAAATCTTTATAAACGATATTTACTAAGTCCGAAATATAGCGCGGAGATACAAGTATTCTGATATAA
>NW_021836226.1:0-2500 GCF_006345805.1 Octopus sinensis
TGGGTTCGAATCCCACGGACAAACTTCCATCTAAAGAGTTTGTTAATTCAATCTGTACCAATATGTACAGGCTATTATAGCTTTATCTGTTTCATGATCCATTGTTCCAAAAAAGAAATATATAAATATATAAATATGTGTATGTATCCTGTCTGTCTATCTGTATGTATGTATGTATGTATGTATGTATTGTATGTAATGTATGCATATATGCATGAATGTATGTATGCTTCGAGAACCCCTAAGTCAAAAAGAATAATTTAACGTTGTCTAGAAAGTTTACAAACCTCTTATGACGAACACAATATATATATATATTATATATATACACATACACACATACATACATACAATAATATTTTATTAGTTTAAAGCTTATAAGAGATTACCATATTACCATATATTAACTTAAGAATATAGTCTAATATTGGGGCATACATTCCCTCAACGGTAGAAAGTGGGTTTCCCGTACGCATGGTACTCGAACCTACACCCCTCTGTCTGTCTGCCTGTCTGTCTGTCTGTCTGTCTCCCTCCTCTCCCTCCTTCTCGCTCTCTCTCTTTATATATATATATATATATATATATATATATATATATATATGTGTATATAATCTTTGTTTATGTATAACTTGCATCACTGGTGACACAATAACGATCTAACGCGACAGCAGTCGTTCACACACCTCTCTGTAATAATTCTCACCAACAACACCCACCCACGAGCTGACATGAGCTAAGCACACACGCGCATACATCAACGTACCCGTCCACTATGATACCCATTTACATTGAAGCCCACTTATACGGAATAAAATGCATAGTAACAGATTTAAAACATCCATAAAACACATACGCAAAATGTACGTAAATATACAAAAAAAAAATAATGAAAAGAATCATATAAAAATATAAACAAAATCATAAACAGACGGGGAGAAAAAAAAACAGAAAATAAATAAGGAACATATTGTAAAATATTGCAAAAGAAGCCAAAAAAAATCTCATTGGACTTAATAGGAAATAGTTTCTTCTAACAGTCAAAAGACCATTAATTATTTCTAAGCCACAGACATACACAGACATTCGCAGGAATATACATACGTGTAGCCATACACGCACAAGCAAATAAAATAAAAGTAGATTAAACAACTTATTAAAAAGAAAAATAAAGCTACAATAACAATAATCGTAATTTGGTAATGACCATAAAAAAATAACAACAAAAATTCTTGGGAAAAAAATATATATTTCCTAATAAACCACTTTTATCTAAATTGCGATACAACCTAGTTTAGTTGGAAGAAAGAACCTAACTAGAGGCTGAGACTGAGAGGGTGAAAGAGAGAGTGAACGAAAAGGAGAGTGGGTGTAAGAGAGAGAGAGAGGGGGGAGAGAGAGAGGTGGGGGTGAGAGTTTATTTGTATGAAAAAATATGAATGGAAGTAGCAGAAAATTATGGGCTTATGGTAATATTCTCGGATTATTATCAGTTGTTTATTTTATAACAAAACACCAGCATAGCCCTTCATTACGAATTGCAGAAAAAAAGCAGTTTATTTTATATCAAACAGAAACTAATTATGTACAGTATAGGCACAGGAGTGGTTGTGTGGTAAGTAGCTTGCTTCCCAACCACATGGTTCCGGGTTCAGTCCCACTGCGTGGCACCTTGGGCAAGTGTCTACTACTATAGCCTCAGGCCCACCAAAGCCTTGTGAGTGGATCTGGTAGACGGAAACTGAAGGAAGCCCGTCATATATATATATCTGTATATATATATATGTATGTGTGTATATGTTTGTGTGTCTGTGTTTGTGCCCCCCCCACATCGCTTGATGACCGATGGTGGTGTATTTACGTCCCCGTAACTTAGCGGTTCGGCAAAATAGACCGATAGAATAAGTACTAGGCTTACAAAGAATAAGTCCTGGGGTCAATTTGCTCGACTAAGGGCGGTGCTCCAGCATGGCCACAGTCAAATGACTGAAACAAGTAAAAGAGTTGTTTATTATATTTTCTTATAGTAGTCCATCCTACATGTTCTTATATTTAGATATCTATGTGAACTAGCGCTCTATGATGTTAAATTTTCATGAAAATTCAAAAATAAAATATTGAAAACGAAATTATACTGAATCTCAGTAAATCCTCAGTTATGCTTCTGCTCGCTAACAATACAACGTTCGATTCATATTTTAATCCCAACGTTGATTTTTCTCGAAAATGTGCTTAAGATGTAGGCATGGTACTCAGTTCTGATATTTCATTTATAGGTAATATCTCGAAAACCTTCCGATCATTCATTACTTCCTTAGTGACTACTTGACCTTTCCCCACCTCTTCTTAGCGACTACAAAAGGGGCGCTGCTGCTCGGGTTGAGAAACACTGTGCAAGATAAAACTCAGCAGGCAGTAGCTAAACTATATTGATATTGGCCACAAGACATGTTGGCTAGTTATGGAGAAAATTGGGTGATTTCGTGGGCGTGTGAACAGT
>NW_021836226.1:7500-15000 GCF_006345805.1 Octopus sinensis
CATTCATCATCACATCATCATCATCATCATCGTCATCATCCTCGTCATCATCATCATCATCATCAACATCATCGTCGTCGTCGTCGTTGTCATTATCATTATTATTATTATTATTATTATTTATTATTGTTATTATTATTATTATTATTATTATTGTTTATTATTATTATTATTATTATTATTGTTATTATTATTATTATTGTTAGAAATCATTACTGTTTTGTTTTTTTTAATCAAATACTTACGTTTATATTATAATTGGTAATTACTCGCCAAAAATATCCGATTAATCTTTTTTTTTTTTCAAATATTAATATTATCGCTTATTAATTTATTATTTTATTATTATTATTATTTTATTATTATTATTATTATTATTATTATTATTATTATTATCATTACAACTTTCTTTTCTCATTCGACTCTTCTTTGTTTCTTTAATTGCACATTTAATGAAATCTTGTTGTTCTCTTTATTCGTATTTATTTATTAATTTATTCATTTCTTTTTTTCTTTTTCTGTCTGTTCTCAGTTTTGAGCAGCTTTTCGTCTTTGGTGTCGCGATTTCGTTTTGTTTATGATTTTAATCTTTTCTTTCTTCATTAATTTATTTATTCGTTTATTTCAATTCGATCTCTCTCCCCCGCCCCACCCTCCACACACCTACAGTCTCTTTTTAAAGGCAACTTTATATTTTGTGAGTTAATATTTTTTTTTTTCACTTCTTATAAAAAATATTGAGTATTGTTTTAGTAGCATAGATTATCCAGAAACCGTGCTTGGTTTGTTCTTATTGCAGTATTTGATGTTGCTCCTCCTGTCTTGATTAAGATGAGGATTATAGTGACTGTGGTGATGTTATCAGTAATAATAGTTATCAGTTTCGATGTTCTTATTCTTATTATTTATTCCTCTTCTGAAATTTGCTGGAAGGTGGATGAATGTGGTGATGGCCCGAGTCGGTGGGCCTACTCTTAGCTAACACCTGTAGGCTGAGAAGTACGAAGCAGTGAGGTGTAATTATCATGGTACTACCAGTGATTGGGGTGGCTCGGGAGTCTATGGTGTTCCTTGGGTAGCTTTTTGTTCCCTATGGGGTATTTTGTCTATGAAGATTTTCGTGCAAATTGCGATTGTTCCATTGCTTACAATTTTCTTTGTAAATCCCCCACTTGCCCGCAATATTGTCCTGAATGATTTTGTAGCCCTGGTGGCCAATACAAAATTTTTATTATTTCTGTGTAAGAGAGCAACGCATGTCATCAAGGTGATACTGGGGTACAAATATACGAAGCCCAGTATACCCATCATGACTACCCGTCTGATAAAGGTACACCAGTCACATGCATCACAACCATATCTGCGCAACATGGAAATCTCATATCAAAATAAACAGCGCATGACCTTGCAGGTGAGGCCCAGTTGGAATTTACTTCAGGTTGAGTAGCCCATCCCGCTCAAAAGGTCCCTGAATAAGGGTTGTTTAAGGATGATGAATGAAACACCTATGTTTCCAAGGGTGTATTCAAACACCAAAGATTTCCTCTCAACACATGACTATGATGCTCCCCGAGATGCACATTTTATTAGCCACTATGGGACATGCTCAACTGGTTACGGTCAAGCAACTGATAAGCAAATCTGTGATATTGAGAATATTTGCTGTAGCCAATCTTTTACAGCAAAGGCAAAGCATGTACATGATAACATTTCCAATCAGTGAAAATCAAGGCAAGGACCCACTTTATGGTACTGCATAAGGGCATAGAGCCATTGCCTAGACGGCGAGCTGGCAGATTAAAAGATACCAATTGCTCTAATTGTTATTACCGGAGCTGTTTACAATTTCATGCTCCAAATCAGTTTTTATTTCATTACCAAAATCCTTGTTCTTCGACAATTGTTCCATCTTTTGTGGAGAATGTGTCTTAGTCAGAAGGGATGGCAACATCTACCAGGCTGCAAACATCTTCATTCTAGTCTCTGATAATTATATCTAGGCAATTTTATCAGGATTTCTTATTCATATGCCTGTAAACACACAGGCATATCTCGGTTGGTTGGGGACCAGGACGTTGTTAAACATTTTCGTGTACTGCATTTTCTACATGCTTTTCTACATGTTTGTCTACATGTTTTCTATATGTCAATCATTTTCATGTACTGCGTTTTCTACATGTTTTCAACATGTTTTTTTAGATGTTTTCTACATGTTTTATACATGTCAATCAAGTTCATGTACTGCGTTTTCTACGTTTTCTACATGTTTCTACATGTTTTCTACATGCTTTTACTTCCTATCCATTTGCCCAGAAGACATCGCTGCCAGTCCAAACTTTTCAGATAATATACTGGGACCTGGCAGTGATTGAACGACCAGAAAAGATGTAGTCAATTGTTTCAATGCTTTGCTTCCATTATCTGTACTTTTAGCATAAATATTTGTGGCCTGTGCAGTTATATTTAGACTTGATTTTGCTGTTTACCGAGAGCTTCAACACAATTGGGAGATTTCATTTTGATGTACTTCCTCCTGTTGGGACTTTCCACTGACCATGGAGTGGGATATTTTTCTCTCCACTTTGAATATTTGGATTCCGTTTTTTCAGTCTTACGTTTTGTTCATTTTTTAACAAATCTTTTCTGTTTCTCATTGAACAATGTTTTCAGTTCGTACATATATTTCATGATATCCTGATGTATTCCAACTGGTAGAATCGTTAGCGCGTCGCTTATTACTTTCCGAATTCAAATTCCGCTGAAGTTGACTGTGCCCTTCATCATTTCGGGGTCAATAAAATAAATGCCGGTTGAGAACTGGGGTTGATGTAATGGACTAACACCCTACCACTAAAATTGCAGGCCTTGTGTAAAAATTTAAAACCATTATTATTACGTCATTTTAAATTCAAAATTTCACTTCGCAAAGCTCTCGATTTCACTTTCTCCGGCATATTCTGTAAAAGCAGACAACAACCGGTTATCAAGAATCACACAGAGACATCTTCCATGATACTCAACATCCAAGTGCCAGTCTCAACATTCTCTCATCCTTCCTCCTCCTCCCCATCCTCCTTCTTCTTCTTCTTCTTCTTCTTCTTCTCTTCCTCCTCCTCCTCCTTCTTCTTCTTCTTCTTCTTCTTTTTTTTACTTTTAATTTGCATGCTTGTTACAATGACTTGCCGAGAAACATCCAGCATCTAGGTGCGAGGGAAGAGATGTTAGAGTTTGACTAAAAGCTTGGGGAGGAGAAGTGGCTGGGGCAGTGGCCGGGTCAGTGGCCAGGGCAGTGGCCGGGGCAGTAGCGAAATATCTTCATGTAATACAACACAGACATTTAAATGGATAGAGCTTTTCTAAGGAAAGTGGGCAGTACTTGTCAGCACAACCTTTTGGATTTCTCTGAGGCATGGTTCTCCTGGGATATTACCTAGATGTTTCTGACATCCCTTTCTTATCATATCTAGGGCACCTATTATTATTATTATTATTATTATTATTATTATTATTATTATTATTATTATTATTATTATTATTATGCACTGCCGTTGAGAAAGTTGTGGCGAAAGAGTACAACAGGGATCACTACAACTTTCTCAACGGCTGTGCTTCAGCATGGCCGCAGCTCTGAGCTGAGACTACAGCAAAGAAAAGATATATATATATTCATATATCTATCCAGCTATCTATCTATCAATCTATCTACCTCTCTTTCTCTCTCTCTCTCTCTCTCTCTCTCTATCTATCTATCTATCTACCAGTCTGCCTCTCTCTCACCCCTCTCTCTCTCTTTCCCTCTCTCTCTATCTATCTATCTCTAACTCTCTATCTACCAATCTCCCTCTCCCCCCCCTCTCTCTCTATCTATCTATCTATCTATCTGTCTATCTATCTATCTCTAACTCTCTATCTACCTGTCTGCCTCTCTCCCCCTCTCTCTCCTCTCTCTCTCTCTCTCTCTTAATATATATATATTTGTTTATTTCCCTCCAAATTAAATAATGTCCAGTTACCGTAAACGTCTGCTTCTTCATGTCTGCTCGTCTGCTCCTCTCTTGTTCTGTTATATATGTGTGTTGGTTGGCTGGCTGGTTGGCTGGCTGGTTTGTTGGCTGGTTGGTTGTTAGGTAGGTATTTATCACCGTTCTGTTAGTTTGCAACGAGAACATTAGATGATATTGTTTTCCCAAATGGTTTGCATTATACATAAATACGACATATCGTACATTAAGTATCAACCTCGCATATATGCATGTATATATATATATATATAATATATATATATATATTATATATGTATGTATATGTATATATATATATATATGTGTAATTATGTAGTTATGTAGTTATCATATTTGTATATATTTGTATGTGCATATACATCCATGCACGTTTTGTATGCAATGTTATATATATATAATGGCACGTGCGTAATGTATGCCCTGTATGTATTTAATGCAATAAAATACATCTCTGTACACGCACGAATGTATGTACCTTTATATAGATGCATACATACATACCTACGCACACACATACTCACAAACATATATATATATATATGTGTGTATGTGTGTATCTATGTATACGTATATATATATGTATATATGCATGCATGTATGTATGTATGTAAGTATGTATGAAATATATCTACGCACATGCAGGTATGTATATCCATAAGTATGTGTGTGTGAGTGTGTACACATATATGAGTGCGCGTGTTTGTGGTTGTGTATGTATATACACAAACATACATATGTACATAGTAACTGATTTATTCATTAATCTCCTGTTATAGTGTGTATTTCAATAGAATAATTACTCTCTCTGAACACATGCGCACACAAATAGACACTATATAAATACATATATAAATACATACATACACACACATACATACATACATACATACATACATACATACATACATATATATATATATGTATATATATACACATACACATATATATATATAAACATATATATATATATGTGTGTGTGTGTATGTGTGTTTCTATAAGGATAAATCAAAAATATTTTTCTACATATATATATCGGTTTATTTTTTAATACAAAGGCGTGTGTATGTGTGCGTACATATATACGTACATACACACATAAATATACATAATATATATACATATATATATATATATATATATATATATATATATATATATATATATCTTATATGTTATATATATATATGCATATATATATACATATATTATACATACATATATACATACATGTATATATATAGATAGATATATATATATACAAACGTGTGTATGTTTCTGCCTTTCTATGTGGGTATGTGCGAATGTCTGTATGTACGTGTGCGCGCGCGTGTGTGCCTCTGTGTGTGTGTGTGAGTGCGTGTGTGTTTGTCGTTGTGTGTAATTATTCTATCGAATTAAATTCAGCCAGTATATTAGTAGATAAATCAATTAATAATCACCAGACATACATTGTGAGTGTCAATTTTTCCTGATGCAACTCTACACATACTAGAGACTACAGCGGCCACTTGATAGATCAAATAGTGAACATGATATAAAACTTTTATAAAACACACCAATCTATTTCAATAGAAGTTATTTGAAACAGCAATTACTCAAAAATTATGGCCTTACCTCGCTTACACTGATAGTCTGAACACATTGGGTCGTAAGGGCAAGCCTTTGAAGAAGACAGCCGATGAGTGTATGAGAGTTTGCGCTTGAATGTCTCTACGTATGCATCTCAATACACACACACACACACACACACATACATACATACATACATACATACATACATATATATATATTTGTTTATATATTTATATACATACATGTATATATATATATATATATATACACAAACACACACACACATATATATATGTACATGTATATATACATATATACACACACACACACATATATATATACCCACACACATACATATGTATATATACCTCACACACATACACTTTATATATAGGAGGAAGAGAGATATTATGTTCATTCACACTTTACGAATAGCAAACCTGTTTCACTGTGCAAACGCTGACATACTCCATTTTGTGTGATTGTGAGTGTCAGCGTGCGCGAAAATGTTCATATATATAAATGCCGAGATTACGTTTTGCTCAAGCGAAACAACACAACCCTTTTAGAACTCACTGTTTTAATAACACTCACGTAAATATACAAACACACACACAATATATATATATATATTATATATATATATATATAATATATATATATATGTGTGTGTTGTGTGTGTATGCATTTGTATGTATGTGCGCGTGTATGTATGTATGTATGTTTTTGTAGATCTTTAGCTGGGCTAAAAAGTCACATTCGATCACAGCACCAGTAACAGTTAAGCTTCGTGCAATGGCCATACTCGATAACGAGGGGGCAGCCATCATGTATGTATGTATGCATGCATGTATGTATGTAGGTATATACGCGTATAATATGATTTAGGTCTGCTTCGCATTGTTTGAGAATAATGAGAAAGGCATCGTGAGTGCTGGTGGCTTGAAGGGACCAAACATACATTTGCCCTTGGGGGTCAATGCATACGCAGTGATAAGTTTGGTGCGATGTAAAGGGACTGTTTTGGAGAAGATTTATCTGGTAGATTCTATGTTCGTTTAGAAGCTAAGCGGGCAGGGAGTGTGAAGGGTTTCTGGGAAGAAGTATTGCTCATATGATATCATGTTTGAGAAGTTGAAGAATAGGGGCCCCACGAAATTGGTAGAGATGTCTTTGGCCGGGGACCAATTGGATATGGGCTGTTTGAGTGATGGGGAAGCTTGTGGAATGTAAGACCAGCAAAAGCAATCATCGTAGTTCGAATAACGGTGTTGCAGGAGTGAAGGTCCTGGGCAGAAGTTGTTCAGTTTATTGGATGGGTTTTTAATCTAGACGTTGTAAATCATTCTTTCCACCTCATCTGCCGCAGTTCCAACCGAGAGAATTTCAGAGGACTTAAACTGTAAGTTTTTTTGTTGTAGGTCGTGAAGAGCATCTGAGCTACAATGGATACTTAATGTAGAACTGCGAAGTTAACTTAAATTACCGCAGAGTCTGCGAGATGATGAGAGTGTTCTGTAGTAAATGGATGTGCGATAAGTAATCGAGTTAAATCAGTGGTCGGACTCTATATCCCTCTATACCTCCATCCCAGTGGTAGGCATAGAAAAAGATGAAGGAATGACTAAATAACTAAAGGGGAAGAAAAACAGAGAGTTTGACGTTACACAAACATAATTCTAAACCTTTCTTTACTGCCACTCTTCTACAACTTCATGCTTTTCTACGTTTGGCTACATTTTAATAGAAAATAGGGTGTGGTTTGGCGATGATTTAGTTACCATTTCCCAAAATAAGCCATATGCAAGCACATAAAAATCCGCACGAGTACACCCAGAAACACAAACAAAACAACCCATATATATGTATTTGTCCGTGCGCGCGCGCGCGCGTGTTAATACTCACT
>NW_021836226.1:20000-24884 GCF_006345805.1 Octopus sinensis
TCACCACCGCCACCACCGCCACCGCCGCCACCACCACTAAAACTATCACCACCGCCACCACACCACCGCCACCAGCACCGCCGCCGCCGTCGCCAAGAGAACAACAAGAACAGCACCAGCAACATGGAGACGGCATCATGGCGCCGCGTGAAAAGAGAAATCTGCAACAACAAATAAGGCGATTAGTGAGTAATACATCATTGTTTAAAGTGAAATCGATCTGTGCTGGGTGCGGGGTGGGGATGCGGTCAGGGTGGTAGTGGTGGTGGTGGTGGTTTGTCATTGTGGCGTGGAGATGGTGGAAGTGATGGTGGGTGGATCGAACGACAGCAAGTGTATAGTCTCAAAGTGCATTGGAGGGGTCTCTTATTCTCGATCCCTTGGGTCGGTTTAATGGAACTCACTGAGAATAACATGGCGTGGTAGGGTTGTCGTCATCGTCGTCGTCGTTGTCGTGATGACAGCGGTCACGGTTGGCGAGACGGTGGTGTTGATGATGGTGGTGGTGGTGGTGGTGGTTGCAGTGGTAATGGAAATTGTTGTTACTGTGACGGTGGTGATGGTGTTGGTTGTGGTTGTGGTGGGGGTTATGATTGTCGATAGTGGTTGTGAAGGTAATGGGTGTAGTTGTAGAAATATAGGAGATGATGGCGATGGTAATGGAGGTGGTGTTGTTATTGTTTAGCTCCAGGACTGTCCTAACCGAACTGACCTACGATCAAAAGTCCTACAGCCATGACCACCCCCTCTTCCACGCCCCGACCTACACAACATCGTTATATGATATTTTATCGAATGTAATTCTAGCCTTCATATTAAGACAGTCAGGAGTGATCTGAGGGAGATTTTTGCAGCTATTTCTAACATATCGATAGACAACCCCGAGGTTTGTTTGTCCGTTTGGCATATTACTTCTTGCTATTATATATATGTATGTAAGTGTGTGTGTATGTGTGTGTGTGTGTGTGTGTGTATACATTGTAGGTTGGTAGGTAAGCAGGTATGCATGTCTATATGTATTTGCGTCCGCTCGCGCGTGTATGTATGTGTGTTTGTCATAGACATACATAAACACTAATGACTGTATAATTGTAAAAGCAGATATTAGGAATGCTGTAGTCATTGAGAATGTTGACTTCTACAGAAATTATTGGACCCGAACTATTATAAAAATGTAAAAGATAACCAATTATCAGAAACTAAGAAAAAAGCTTAGTACCTACTTTTTGCTATGCTGAAAAGGTTTAACAAACAAGGAATGCGACTACGATTTTTTTTTTGTCTGTATGTGTAAACAAGCATTTCATACAATCTCCTAAAAACTCATAGGGGCAAAACAATATAGGACGCCCGTCATAAAGCCAACCTAAACTTATATAGAAATACCATACCTGGACGATCTTAAATTACGACCAGTTGTAGCAGGTGAGACATTCAGGCTTCAAAACTTTGCAGGTTCTGTTGAAACTTATCTTGAAATAGATACCAAGCTTTATAAGACAGTACTTGTACTTGATCAACCATTTTCCGAAAAATATTAAGGCAGACTTCTTTACTGAATTATTTGATGTGACAAACCTCTGTAATACTATCTCTGTAATACTTTGTTTTTAGTCTATAAACTAAAAGCCAGAGAAATCTAACTTTAAAAATTATCTCATGCGATCCCAGACCTAATAGACAAATGACTAATTACTGAAGGAATGAAATTCATCTTAAAATTAATATTTTTGACTTCAGTAGTTGCATTTACAAACATATCAGGGACTGCAGTGGGAATGACATCAGTCCCGATTTACGCAAATTTTGTTAAGGCTGACCTAGAAGTTCAAATATATGAATGATATAAACTAATGCATAGCATCAGTTCCCACGAGTACCAATTATACAAATTGGGAACGTTACTTGGATAACTGCCGCATCCTGTAGACCTATGAACTTGATTAAGTTAATGAGTTCAGAATTCAAATTAATAACATAAACACCAATATGTATATCGTAGAAGAATACAGTCACAATCGACTATCTTTCCTGCAACTATCTTTTCGACATTCACTATAAAGCAACAGATTCAAAACAAAACTTACTCTTCAAGCCGCCCAAAACACACCAAACCAAATACGCCATTTAATCTGGTCAGAAGAATACGTTGAATCGTTTCGAATTTGGAAGTGAGCAGTAAAAGACACCAAGAACTAAAATAAATGTAATTTAATAGACCATACCTAACAATGTTATTTGATAACGGAAAGCAAGATGTATTCAAAAATTGCGAAGAACAAAAACCAATTGCGATACAGCGAACGCTCTAGCTTAAGCCATAACACACAACGCAAGAAACGTACAACTTGATCCATAAAAATATCCCATTATTGAAGCAAAGTCCAACAATGAGAAAAACGTTCGACGCATTCAAAATACTTAAAAGCAAAAGACAACCAAACGTCCCACAAAATTACTAAAAACATACCTGAAACAGATCGCTCCCACTGCATAACCTGTATCATCCTAATACAAGGGACATCCCATAAACTTAAGTTGGGACATGTCTTCACTTAAAAAAAAAAAAAATCACTTTGTCTGAGTGTCAAAAAATTTAATTTCTGCTATTGAATGTAATGACCGTGACGAAACCTACATAGGCTAAATGAAACTGATTTGAGAGCCAGACTCATTATTCATTGACAACAAATACAATTCCAATACTCGACAAATTCCTTATTTCTTTACTACCCACAAGGGGCTAAACACCGAAGTGACAAAACAAGGACAGACATAGGGATTAAGTCAACCAGATCGACCCCAGTGCGAAAGGATGAAAGGCAAAGTCGACCTCGGTGGAATTTGAACTCAGAACGTAGAGACAGACGAAATACTGCTAAGCATTTCGCCCGGCGTGCTAACGTTTCTGCCAGCTCGCCGCCTTAAAGAAAATACTCGACAGATTTCTTTAAATAAATATTTAGATATATTTTCACCAAATAAACCCGCAAATTCTTAGTTTTCCAACTTTATCTTTGTTCTGACAAAACTAATGAATATATGATTATTAAAGAAAATATGATTATTAAAAACGTAAACCACAACTGAATGAGCTAAAGCAACATATTGCGCAGACACGTGGTTTGCACCTGCCTAAAACTTGAAACCGTAACGCGTTATATAAACGTTTTCGTTCTTTAAGATAGAAAGAATAAGACAGGGATTTTAGTTGGTAACTATACACTTATGTCGTGCTTACATATGTTTCGGTGAGGATTACAAGGCCGAGTTATACAATCCTGCCCCAGTGTACAAATGTGATCGTCCCATCCCAAAGTAAACTCTGATGATGCGAAGATTTAATTGATACATTGGACTACAATTATTGAATTCAGTCTAACAATATTTACTAGATACATGCAAGAATGACATGGGGTACGTTATTCAAGAACTAACATTTTAGCCTTGTTTTTCTAAGTTACACTCAGGTGTCTTTATCAAAACTGAGATCAGTGGCAAGGCAGTTCGACTAAATAATGAAAAAAAGTTTCCAATGTTTCTCTGACAGAGTACAAACGAATTCGTCCAGGTCTAAATTCTGGTTATGTTGTGCACTTTTACTCGCACATTATACGTATTTGTGCGTGCATACATGCGTGTTTGTACACACACACACACACACACACACACACACACACACACACACACACACAACACACACACACACACACATATATATAATATATATATATAATATATATATTATATATATATATATATACACATAAATGTTCCCCACACGTTTCGTTTTTCTCTCGCCGCTTTTTTTTTTCTCTCTTTCTCTCCATGTTTTTCTTCATCCTTCTCCGCCGAAGAGCGTAGACACAAAACGTCATGATACTTTCCATTTTTAACGCGAGCGTCAAGCTAATACACCTTGCTTGTAGTTCCCTGACCTGTCTGTCTTTTGCTTTTGCACACATTCTAACCATATATGTGTGTGCCACGCATGTAATGTTGTGTATATATATATATATATAATATACTATATATATATTATATATATTATATATATATTATAAATATATATATATATATGTAAATGTAAAAAAATACAAACTGGGACAAGAACGTATATATATATATATATATATGTATGTATGTATATATATACATACATATATATATCCCTTCCGGTCTTTCAAAATGTGACCTTGTGTGTACCGTAGGCGATTTTTTTTTCCCTCTGTCTTCCCTTCTCTGGATCGTTCCTTCACCTATGTTTCCGACGAAGAGCTCCGTTCGAAACGTTAAACCCTCCTACTTTCCTTCTTTCCTGAGCGTCCAATAATACTATATTTGTTCCACGTCCTCCGCGTTGTTGTTTTTTTGTGTTTTCTTGTTTGGATTAACTTTATATATGTATATATATACATATATACATACATATATATAATATATATATATATATATATATATATATATATATATATTAATATATATAAGTATGTTATGTATGTATGTTATATATATATATATATGTATTATATATATGTATATATATATGTATATATACATATATATATACATAATATATAACATACATATATATATATAATCCATGTGTATGTATGTGCGTGTCTATGTGTGTATGTACGTATGTATGTATAAACATAGCTCTGAGTTGTTTTCGATTTGTGTGTATGTGTTTACGAGTGCGTGTATGTGTATTTGTCAATTAAGATATATATAGATACATAGACAGATAATGCACAGATAATGAGGTGTTGATAAACGAAGATAGGTGAAAAGGAGAAAGAAAGAAAGGGTGTGAGAGAAAGAGAGATAGAAAAAGAGAGAGAGGAAGAATGGAAACGGTAAAGGAAAAAGAAAATGAGGAAA
>NW_021836227.1:0-15000 GCF_006345805.1 Octopus sinensis
CGCATTAGGGGTATCACTGCGGACCCCCACTTGCTATCGAACTTGATGAATGATTTCCTAGCAGTCAGTATCACATTAATTTCTTCCCTAGAGAGGCATGCCTTATTGTGTGCGTGCCATAGTGCCATAGGGCCTTATTAAGTATATCAGTATTAAGTATAATAGTATTATATATATATATATATATATATATAGGGAGAGTTTACGAAAAAAACAAAAGACGAAGATAGGTGGTGTACAAAACAAACAGGTGTATTAGTATAACGCTCAAGAATAGAAACAGTATTTTACGTTTCGAGCCTACGCTCTTCTACCGAAAGGGACACAGAAAAAACAAGGAGAGAAAAAAATGTGTGTAGTGGCTAACGATCTATCATGGCCTATATATATTATATATATATATATATATATAATATATATATATATTATATATATATATAACATATCCTAGTTATAATTTGACGATACAAACCGGTATCTTAAACAATTGCCAGCAGTTGTTGGCAAATGTTCACTCGTCGTTCATTAGAAAATTTCAACAATATCTTCTCACTACCCCGAGCTTATGAAGGTGTCGACTAATGGTGTTTGTGAAGGACCAAGGTCTTCCGACAATATACGAGTGGTTGTGCTTCTTCGCTGATGTGCAACCATTTGAAAAAATACCTTATCTTTCACAATAGAATGTCTGCTTGACATTGGTCTGTCTAAGAAGCTATTGCCACTTTCTTGAATGCCACAGTTTAATTGATTGTTCCGTGACCTTCAGTATCATTAATTTCTTCCACCACCAGCCTTCCATTCAGTCCTTTTCCCACCGGTTGCATAAAATGGCTCCATAGCAATTTTTTTTTTACTACGCATCACCAAAGTTGTAAAATAAACTATAGACATTCAATATTCATATGTTATATATCGCAATTAAGAATAAATAATTCAGCAACGACTGGACAAATTGTATCACACTAGAAATATAACATGGAGATACAGACTGTTTACATTTTTCAGTGACAATCTGAAAGACTTTTCACTGAACCTTATATGTGTGTATGTATATATATATATATATATATATATATATATATATATATATATATATATGTGTGAAGCGCATGGCTCAGTGGTTAGAGTGTCGAGCTTATGATCGTAAGATTGTGAGCTCGAATCCAGGACCGGGCTGCGTGTTGTGTTCTTGAGTAAGACACTTTATTTCACGTTGCTCCAGTTCACTCAGCTGTAGAAATGAGTTGCGACGTCACAGGTGCCAAGCTGTATCGGCCTTTGCCTTTCCCTGGTGGCATGGAGAGGGGAAGCCGGTATGCATGGGTGACTGCTGGTCTTTCATAAACAACCTTGCCCGGACTTGTGCTTGGGAGGGTAACTTTCTAGGTCCAATCCCATAGTCAGTGTCGTGACCGAAGGGGGTCTCAGATGTCTCAGATATATATATATATCAAAATTGCGAAGATAATCTGGCATTCGACTGGGGAAATAAAACATCGAATGACCTGTCCTTGGTTTCTTTGTATCGTCTATCTGGATGTTTTGTTGGCTCATTTTTGTATCACCAAAATGTCCGGATGTTTTGCGTTCTTGTCCAATTTGTATTGTTTTTTTCCCTCCTTGTTTTTTTCTGTGTCCCTTTCTGTAGAAGAGCGTAGGCTCGAAACGTAAAAGACTTTTTTCAATTCCAGAGCGTTATACTAATACATCTGTTCGTTTTGTACACCACCTGTCTTCGTGCCAACCACCACCATATATATATATATATATATCTATATATATATATATATATATATATATATATATATGGTAGTGGTTGGCACTCTGTCGGTTACGACGTCAAGTGTTCCAGTTGATCCAATCAACGGAACAGCCAGCTCGTGAAAACAAAGCCCTTTGAAATACAGGTACAACAGAAACATGAAGAAAGAGTGAGAGAAAGTTGTTGTGAAAGAGTACAGCAGAATTCGCTCCCTTCTCCTGCTGGAATCTTGTGGAATTTTAGGTGTTTTTTTTCATAAACACTCACAACGCCCGGCCTGGGAATCGAAACCACGATCTTACGACCGCGAGTCCGCTGTCCTAACCACTGGGCCATTGCGCCTCCATATATATATATACATATATATATATATACATATATATATATATATACATATATATATATATATATACATATATATACATATATATATATATATATATATATATATATATATATATATATGGTGTATATTTATAAATGCATGGTGTGTGTGTAGGTGTTTGTATACGTGTGCGTGTATAAATATTAGACTTACAAAAATGAAATAGAGGTGATGTCTATTCTGTTCAAGTAGAAGATAATATGGCATCATCGACGGAATTCTGTTAATGAAATGAATAACTGAATCATAAACCGAACGAGCAATTGAAATTATGTAATACAGCTTACATGTTATAAGCAAGGGTTCTTGGAAATCCAATTATTTTCGTTATAGAAATATTCACTCACACACTCGCATAAATATATACACTTATATAACTTTTATTACAGGGGATTCATAAAGAATCTATAAAGTGCATCGAAGTGAAACATGCCACAAAATGCCTAGACAGAATAGCGCAAAGCAGGCAGTTAAGTAATCGATTATCATCGAACGGAATGCGTGGAAAGGAAGTTCATTGTTGTAAATAGTCCACGAATCCAAAAGTATCCAAAAGTATGCAACAACGAATGGGGCATTAGGGTGACGTAAGTACTTAATATTTACACGGCCGGAGGCGCAATGGCCCAGTGGTTAGGGCAGCGGACTCGCAGTCATAGGATCGCGGTTTCGATTCCCAGACCGGGCGTTGTAAGTGTTTATTGAGCGAAAACACCTAAAAGTTCCACGAGGCTCCGGCAGGGGATGGTGGTGACCCCTGCTGTACTCTTTCACCACAACTTTCTCTCACTCTTACTTCCTCTTTCTGTTGTACCTGTATTTCAAAGGGCCGGCCTTGTCACTCTCTGTGTCACGCTGAATATCCCCGAGAACTACGTTAAGGGTACACGTGTCTGTGGATTGCTCAGCCACTTACACGTTAATTTCACGAGCAGGCTGTTCCGTTGATTCGGATCAACCGGAACCCTCGTCGTCGTAACCGACGGAGTGCTTCCATCTATCCATAATATTTACACGATTCTCAATTAATCATCTTAACCAAATATTCGGTTATCCTGATGAGTTGAGAGAAACGTAACATTAACTAATGTTATGTATATTGTGTATACTGCATACCTGATTGTACTATATTTACGACAAAATAATGTCTTTACTCTTCTTTCACTCTTCTACATATTTCAGTAATTTCACTGTGGCCATGCTGGAGCACCGCCTTTAGTCGAGCAAATGAACCCCAGGACTTATTCTTTGTAAGCCTAGTACTTATTCTATTGAACTATTTTGTCGAACCGCTAAGTTACAGGGACGTAAACACATCAGCATCGGTTGTCCAGCGATGTTGGGTGGACAAACACAGACACACAAGCATACACACACACATACATACATACATACATACATACATACATAAATACATACATATATATATTTACACGTATATATATATATATATACGACGGGCTTCTTTCAGTTTCCGTCTACGAAATCCACACACAAGGCTTTGTTTGGCCGGAGGCTATAGTAGAGGACACTTGCCCAAGGTGCCACGCAGTGGGACTGAACCCGGAACCATGTGGTTCGGAAGCATACGTAATCCATCTGTCTATTATATTATAAAATTGGATACAGACGAAAAAATACACGTGCATTCTCACGCAGGCTCGAGCACACGGAGATGATAGTGTGTAACAGAAGGTATTTCATGAGAATAGTTAATCTGGACCCCGCAGTTAGTTTCAAAATCAAGCCAAGGTTGTACTTATTCTATAATGTGTGTATATACATATATCCATACACACACACACATATATATATATACACACACAAACACATACGTACAGGTGCAGGAGTGGCTGTATGGTAAGAAGCTTGCTTTCCAACCACATTGTCTTGGATTCAGTCCCATTACGTGGCACCTTGGACAAGTGTCCTCTACTATAGCTTCGGCCAAACAAAACCTTGTGAGAGGTTTTGGTAGAAGGAAACTGAAAGAAGTTTTTCGTGTATAAGTATATATATATATATATATATAATATATATATACATACATATATATGTATATATATATATATATATATATATATATATATATATATATATGTATATATGTATATGTATGTATTATTTGTATGTGTTTGTCTCACCACCATCGCTTTACATCCGATGCTATTGTGTTTACGTGCCCATCACTCAGCGGTTCTTCATAGGCGTCCCATAGAATAAGCACTAGGCTTGCAATGTATAAATCCTGGTGTCGATTTGTTCAACTAAATGCGGTGCTACAGCATGGTCGCAGTCAAATGAGTGAAACAAGTAAAATAATAAAAGAATATATACACACACACGCACACACATATTTGTATACTGGGTCATACCTTAAATAATGCAGTTTTTTAATATTCATTTTTCAAAATTAAGATAAACAAGCTTCTTTTTTAATCTACAATATAAAATATACTCTCCTTCATTTTCTAGAATTCACTTCAACCTATCTGGTAGATTGCAAGGCTCTTCTTCCAAAATTCACTTGTGCGTGATGAAAAATAATCTTCCAGTGCTGTTCTGACCTCGTCTACAGAATTCATATTTTTTACATCGAAAGGATTTTGAAAACTGCGGAATAAATGATACTCAGAACAATGTCCGGCGAATACGATGGGTGGGGCATCGTTTCCCATTCAAACTGCTCCAGCCTTTGGAATGTCATCCTCGCTGTATGTGGCCAAGCATTATCCTGATGGAAGAACACCTTTTATCTTGAAACCGAAGATGGTCGTTTTCCGATGGTATGCAAATGTCAATTTATGCTTACATGACCAAAATCCAAGCTTCTCTGCTAGTTCCTCAACAGTTACGATGGGATTTTGTTCCACCAGTGTTTGCAAGACGTCCTCGTCGAGCTCTACAAATCTTTCAGGACGAGGCTTGTCTTCTAGACTGTAAGTTCCGTCTCGGAATTTCTGGAGCTAGTTTTGACACTTCTTTACGTTTATTACCCGATCTTCATATACTGCATAAATATTCCTTACAATTTCCTTTGCGTTGTTACCTTTATTGAACGCATAAAGAGAATTATCACACACTTTCATTATAGCTTTGAAAAAATAACTGTTCAAATCGAACTGGCACTACCTGCTTTTATAGCAAGTTTATGCAGGTATTTATCCCACCCCCTCCAACATTTACCTCATGCAATTGAAAACCCCACATTATTTATGGGATGACCCTATATATATATCTATATATATATATATATATATTATATATATATATATATATATATATATATAAAATTATGCAAAAAGGATATCCAGAGGTAATGCAGTACGAGTTGCATGAAACGATCGTACAGCATTACCTCTAGATATCCTTGTTGCATATTTTGATTTTAATCACCTTACTTTGAAATTGTATGGATAATACCGATCTAAATTCTGGTGACTTAACTTAAGTACCATGTTCATCTGAATTTAAATTTTTGCTATATATATATATATATATATATATATTACACTTGCTCGAGCCAGTTTATTTGGGTGCAATTTATTAGTAGTAAATCGACTTACAATATTGGAAACAGACATACTGTACTATTTCAAGGAAATATCGATACCTTATAAGGTTTATACTCCACTTGATTTAGGGAATAATTAATTTTTTCTGAGATCAATTAATATCCAAGAACATAAGCATGTACGCCGTTAACTCATAAAAATTTTTGTTGGCACAAACACACACACACACACACACACACATACACACACACACACATTATATATATATATATGTATGCATGTATGTATGTATGTATGTATGCATGCATGTATGTATGTATGTATGTATGTATGTATGTATGTATGTATGTATGTATGTATGTATGTATGTATGTATGTATGTATGTATGTATATGTGTATGTAAATAGATAGATAGACAGATAGATAGAAAGATAGATAGATATATACACTGAAATATGCAGAGGGAAGCAAACACGTACAGAAAATAGCAAAATAAACATACTCATATGTGCGTATATGTATGCATAAAATAAGCGCGCGCGTATTTGCATGGGTATGGGGGTGGGGGTGCGGGCGTCGTTATAGTCAATACGCAGTAAGAAACATGTATAAACGAAATAGTGAATTCCACCTGTCTCTCCCACGATTAATTACTTTCCTATAATATTCCCTGTCTTAAATAAATAAATATAAAACATTTCTCATCAATGCCTTTCTCTCTGCTGTTCTCCTCTCTCTCTCTCTCTCTCTCTCTCTCTCTCTTTCCTCTTTCTCCCATATACGTGCGCATGGCCACGAACATACACGTATATACACATAGAAACGTACATACACAAACTCAGTCTCGCGCATTATAAGTTTGCTTGAATATGGGTATTGCATAAGCGGGTGCACAATAATGAACGCTATCTAGTGTACCTAGGTAATTAGCTTAGACGTTTATTTCTCGCTTATAAGAAGAAATCAATTTCTAACCAAAAAAGATCTCACACACAAACAGTCAGACACACATCTATATATGTATATATGTATATATATGTATATAATATATATATATTATATATATATAATATATATTATAAATATTAGGGAATAAATCCAAATTTACAGGGAAAAAAATCAGATTTAGGATTAAATCCAATTTTATAGTAAAATTAATTTGAAACTGACTATTGGAAGTCCACCTGAAGATTGTCGATCAAGACAAGAAACGATTGTAGTGGCGGTTTTTTTGACTATTTATTAAAATTTTATGTATTGATAAGTCTTTCCTTGTTTGTTTTGCAAAATAGTGGTTTTGTCTCTAATAATATTTTAATATATATATATATATATATATATAATATATATATATATATTATATATAATATATATATATATATATATATATATACAGTGAGAGAGAGAGAGAGAGAGAACAGAGACAGATATGCATATAGGCGCAAAACCATATTCTCTGGAAGCACACCTCTTACCACCCAGCAACGCCTTATCAAACTTGCATGAAATTGCTTTGAAGACAATACCAAACAGGAGTGGCTGTGTGGTAAGTAGCTTGTTTACCAACCACATGGTTTGGGCAAGTGTCTTCTACTATAGCCTCGGGCCGACCAAAGCCTTGTGAGTGGATTTGGTAGACGGAAACTGAAAGAAGCCCGTCGTATATATGTATATATATATATTGTGTGTGTGTTTGTGTGTCTGTGTTTGTCCCTGGTGTGTTTATGTCCCCGTTACTTAGCGGTTCGGCAAAACGAGACCGATAGAATAAGTACTGGGCTTACAAAAGAATAAGTCCCGGGGTCGAGTTGCTCGATTAAAGGCTCCAGCCATGCTCCAGTATGGCCGCAGTCAAATGAATGAAACAAGTAAAAGAGTAAAAGAGTATATATATATGCATATATATATATATATATATATATATATATATATATATATATATATATATATATATTCATGAATATTTACATATACATACATATGTGTACATGTATATGTGTGTGATTGTGTATAACATATATATGTACGAATATCTTTATTTTTAAATGTCTGTATGATTGTGTTTCTGTGTATTTTTGAACGTAGTGTATTTAAACTGAAAATAAAAGATTATTCAGAAACTTCATAAAATGCTTCATAAAATCATTACCAGAATATATTCCGACTTAACTCAGATGATATTCATCACTGAACTGACCAATCTCTTCGAAATACTTTGTCTAGCTACCCAAAGCGATTCTGACTGATATCTGGTTTAAAAACATAAAAATCCTGGAGAAGTTTTTCCGTTGCAAAATATAAAAGCTAACGCTATTTACCTCTGAGCATGTATTATCATTGTGTATACACAGCAGTATTCTAGTCCAAGGCATTCCGAGTGCCTATATTAAATTGAATATATAAATTTATTAATACATTAAGACAGTGAAATGCTAGAATCGTTATCACGTCAGACGACATTTTTATTAGTATTTCTTGAGGCTCTCTACGCTTTAAATTATAATTCCGCTAGAGTCAACTTACTTTTCATCTTTTCTAGTTTGTTAAAATAAAGTATCGGTCAGGTACCGATATAGTTATAAACGATTAACTATCTCCCATTAACACGTTGCTTGCCTTGTGTTAAAATTTGTAACAATTTATTAATACATTAATATACAATATCATATATCTGTTCCTCTGGCTGTCTTGGGTTCGCTACAATTGAGAAACTATTTTCTTCAAAGCAATTTCATGCAAGTTTGATAAGGCGTTGCTGGGTGGTAAGAGGTGTGCTTCCAAAGAATATGGTTTTGGGTATTGTTCCACTGCGTAGCACTTTGGAAAATTGTATTGTACTACTGCCTTTGGTCTGACCAAAGCTTTGCGAGTGCATTTGATTGAAAGAAAGTAAGATAGGGCCATCGTATATATAAACAATTGCAGCGTGGAAGGTGTTTATAAGCCATTTACAAACACAAAAACCGTTAGACATCTTCCACGTTGCAATTGTTTTCGTTCAAGCCCCCGATCTCAGATCTGGTCAATTGGTATAGAAGTACATCTCCGTAATATATATATATGACTGCCAACAGTTCTATAGAGGACGATATTACTGTTGTTTTTTGTAACGCCAGGAAGACATCTCCTCCAGCTGGCCAACGACACAGTCTGTGATCGGTTAGTACTTGCGAAGGAAGTCATCGCTCCCACCTCTAGCTGTACGTGATACACATATACTCGTGTTTCTGTATAGTTATCTGTCTTCAGTATGTGTTAATATATATATATATATATATATATATTATATATATATATATAATGAGAAATGGATCTAATACAACAACTGTAAACGTTCAGCACAATGGTGGGACAAAGACGAGCCACTAAAACACAGTCCAAAACGCAAAATCCATCCAAAGAAGCTGATGGTGTGTGTTTGATGGTCTCACGCAGACGTGATCCATTATGATTTCATCAAACCTGGCTCATCAATCACAGCCGAAGTATACTGCAGCTAACTGAACTAAATTGATGCAGAAAATTACCAAACAACACCCTAGATTAGTTAACAGATCCACTCCCAATTTATTGCAAGACAACGCCAGACCAAACATCGCAAAAACAACATTGGCGAAACTACAGGATTTGGTGTTGGAATTTATCCTTCATCCACCATACTCACCTGGTCTTGCCCCCACTGACCTTCACTCCTTCCAGAATTTGATAACTTTTTGATAGGAAAGACTTTTAATTCCTCCGATGTTGTAAAACAGGCCTTCCAAGATCTTATTGACTCTGGATTGCCAGGCTTTTATAGTTCCGGGTCGGACAAGCTACCGCTGAAATGGCAAAAGTATATTGAGAATATGGGTGCATACTTTGATGAATAAAACTATTCTTTGCATTTATAAAACATTGGCAAGATTGTTTTCTTTTCTACAAATTTCATACTTGACGACCTAATATATACGACGGGCTTCTTTCAGTTTCCATCTACCAAATCTACACATGAGGCTTTGGTCGGCCCGAGAGTATAGTAGAAGACACTTCCCCGAGTTTCCACGCTGTGGTACTTGAACCTGGAAACGTGATGCTGGGAAGCAAGCCTCTTACCTCACAGCCACGCCTATATATATATATATACATATATATATATATATACATATATATATATATATATACATATATATATATATATATATACATATATATATATAATATATATGAATACGCACGCGCGTAAGTGTAACTGTATTTGAATTTGTGCTTCTGTCTTCCTCCTGCCATCGTTTGAAAACTTCTTTATATTTACGAGCTCATAATATGGCGGTTCTGCAAAAAGGCCAATCGAACAAGAATTGAGCTGTATGACATAAGCACTTAGGTCGAGCTTTGCGACTAAATCTCTTCAGAGAAGCAGCCCAGCATGGGCGTACATCAATGACTGAAGTAGAAGATACGAGGAAGAAAAGACGAGTGTTAAAGTCTATATTTATGAACTGATCGGCTATCAAGGAGAAGGTAGTTCAATTGATCGATCACCGGGAATAATCATCACCGAAGCTCACGATGAAACTTTTATGTGGAAATAGATGTTACGAAAATGAGTGTTCATCAAGGAATCATTGTCTTTGTCACTAACAATGCCTAATCAACACTCTATTAGAATCTTCAAGGCCGTTAAAGATTATAGGCCTCAATAATGCTGAGTGTCTCTATTAACGAACGGTCATCAGAAGCATAGCAAGGTCTGTATCACATATATATCGAATGTGCTAACAATTCTGAAAGCCTATCGCAGTTCAAATGCAGTTATATATAAAAAAAAAATCATACACATACATTCTTGATTTAATGCAGTTATCGCTGCCTCTTACGTCAGGATGTGTGACAATTACGAAAGCGCAACTGCGACCAGCTCCGTATTAAACAGGAACGGGAAGATAATATCAAACATCAAGAATTCTCCAAATTGCAAATTGACATTAAGGAAGAAAACAGGCTTATTCTATCTCTCTCTCTTCCTCTTTCTCTTTTCCTCTCCCTATATCTATATATCTGAGTGTGTCTGTAGGTGTGCATGAGTGCGTGTAGGTGTGTGGGTGGGTGTGCGTGCGTGTCTGTATATGTAAGTGTATGTGTATGACACGAGTTTCTCGCCAGTGCAACCATCAGGGGAATCTCAGAGTAAAAAGAAACTTACTCGACCAGAATGAAATATCAGCCTCTAGTATGGTATAGAGTACTCTTTTTACCAATAGTCAAGATAGACTTATGTGTAATCATTATATATATGTGTGTGTGTGTTTGTGTGTGTGTGTGCGTTTGTATACAGAGACACGTTTTTTATATGTGTATACATATGCATGCACAAATGATGAGTCAGTCATGGCCTTGATCACCAATATTTGTCTCTCTACATCCAGATTTCCTCTGTATGCGTATTAAGAAGTGTATTAATGTAATAACCTGCAATACAGGTTATTACATTAATAACTAATTATTGCCTGCATTACACACCCTTTTGTATTCTCTTACTGTTTTACCCTACAAACACCACCATCGCCATATTGCACCTACGCCATGGAAACCAATAAATGATATCATCATTGCCAGCACCGGTATCCATAACTGCATCGTCCCTGCACTATCGCCATCAACACCATCATCGTCAGCATCATCACCATCAACAGTCATGTGGAATTTGTTAAGCGAGCAAAAAAAAAAAAAGGAAAAGAAAATCCTGACGTCGTCTACGCTAGAAATAGCAGCCAAATCACTTTTGTGTAATAATGTACTGCTTGAAATAAGGAAAGAACACGTTAAATAATGTAGTCCCTGAAAAGGACTGTGTCTTAAGGGCTCACGATCGTAAGGTTATGAGTTCAATCCCGACATCATATTGTGTCCTTGAGCAAGACATTTTATTTCCCGTTGCTTCAGTCTACTCATCTGGAAAAAGGGAAATGTACCTGTAATTCAAATGGTCTGCCTTGTCACATTCAGTGGATCACCGTGAGTATCCTTGAAAACTACGTCAAGTGTTCGCGTGCCTGTGGAGTGCTCAGCCACTTGCATGAGCATGCTATTCCGTTGAACGAATCAACCGGAACAGTCATCGCCGTAACCGAGGGAAAACCAGGCCCTTTTATCTGCGAAAATTGGAAGGTTCTGAATGGAAAGCTTTTCATAATAGTATCAAAGGTGTCCTGAAGTTAATTATAATACCTATTTCTTTACTACCCACAAGAGGCTAAACACAGAGGGGACAAACAAGGACATACAGACGGATCAAGTCGATTATATCGACCCCAGTTCGTAGCTGGTACTTAATTTATCGACCCCGAAAGGATGAAAGGCAACGTAGACCTCGGCGGAAATTGAACTCAGAACGTAACGGCAGACGAAAGACTGCTCGGCATTTCGTCTGACGTGCTAACGATTCTGCCAGTTAATTATAATACCAATCCTTCAGACGTTCTCAGATTAATACTAATCTTACTACTACGACCACAACCTCCATCACATCTACCAACATAACTACTATCATACTTGCACCATCATCATAACCGCCACTAACGCTATCATGCCACTGCTAACAACGTCGTGGTAGTAGTCATAATGATGATGATGATGATGATGATGATGATGATGATGATGATGATGATGATGATGATGAAGATGATGATGATGATGATCATCATCATCATCATCATCGCTATCACAATCAACACCACCACCACCACCACAATCATCATCAGCATCCACCGACTCTCTTCATTATCTCTGTTCTTCCTTCGCTCGCCCAAACCCATTGTATCTCTCTGTATACGTCTGAATGTCAGCCTCCCTTTATTCATGTCGTTTTGTCTGCCTCTGTCTCTGCCTGACTGTGTCCGTCCGTCTATCAATCTGTCAGTCTACTTTCCTATCTATCTTTCTATCTCTGTCGATTTTATCTATCTATCTATCTATCTATCTATCTATCTATCCATCTATCTATTTATCTACCTATCTATCTGTCTGTCTGTTTGTCTCTCTCTCTCTCACTCTCTCTCTATCTGTCTGTCTGTCTGTCTATCTCTCTGTCTGTCTTCTATCTGTCTATCTATCTGTCAGTCTGTCTGTCTATCTATCTATCTGTCTATCTGTCTATCTGTCTGTCTGTCTGTCTTATATCTGTCTATCTATCTGACTGTCTGTCTGTCTGTCTGTCTGTCTGTCTCTCTCTCTCTCTCTCTATCTATCTATCTATCTATCCTGTCTACCTATCTGTCTGCGTATCTTTCCTTTCTTTAATCGTCCTGTCGGCATTGGTGCCACGTTTGTCTATCAAATTTTATAGCCGTCCCCTTTTCTGGAATCTAAAGTGATGGATCCTTTCCTATTCCTTCCCTATTCCTTCCCTATTCCTCCCAGCGCGCCACATTTACCCAGTCCCCCAATCTCCATGTCCCTCTCTCATCCTCTAATTACTAATTACTCTCCTAAACTGTATACCATCTCACTTTGTTTTAATCTCATCGTTCACATTCAATCCCCTGCTACTTTTTTTTATCATTGACCTTTTCCATGTCTTTCTCTATTTGTCATTCTCCCTTCCTCTCTGCTTTGTTCTTTGATTCTCAACGTTTCTTCTTTCATCCATCAGTCATTCTGCCGCCTACCACCCTTCTCTCTATATATATATGTCTGTCTCTCTAACTATCACTCATCGTTCTTACTACATTCATCATTCCCTTTCCTTTCTCACTATTTCTCTCGTACGCCATTTTATTTTCTTTGTGACATCTTTGTCACAATGTCTGCCTCTGCGACCTTTCTCCCTCTTCTTTCATTCTACTCGCCTTAGCTCCTTTACCTCCTTCGTCTGTATTTATATATCTGCCCCACTCAGGATTGCTTTCCCCTTTGCCTGCAACTCTCACACATTGTGATTTCCTTGACTGTTTCTTGTATTTCTGACTACTGTATGTCTATTTTTCTATGTACTCAACGCTGTCTGTCTGTCTGCCAGCCTCTCTCTCTCTCTCTCCCTCACACACACACGCACTACTTTCTTACCTCTAATATCTGCCTCGTTTAATCTTTATAATTTTACGACACTTACCTCGTTCTACTTTCCTTCACATATCTCGCTCATTCTCTCTCCTTTCTTGCCGATTTGTCTTTCATTCCGTCTGCACCATTCCTCCTTTCTCTCGTCAATCTCTCTCTCTCTCTCTCTCTCTCTCTCTTTCTTATTCTGTTTTCCTACTTTCTATCTTCCCTCACCACCACACCGCTCTGTCAATGCTCACTTATATCATCCCCTCCTCCTTCTTAGTCGTCTTCTTTTTTACTACTACTACTGCTACTACCACCACCACCACCACTACTACTACTACTACTACTACTACTACTATACTACTACTAGAACAACAACAATAATAATACTTCATTTATTTTTCTTCCCCTTCCCTTCTCTCTCTCCCTCTTTCATTCCCATTCAAACAACCAGACCAATTTGTTTCAATTGAAGAAGTCGTCAGTCAACAAAAGAGATCCATTCTCAATGGAAATTGGCTCAGAATTTATTGGACTTTAGTTTTCTTATTTCGATAACTTGGTAACTTACTTTTTGTTTGCTTCACATGTTTTATTTTATTCTTTTATACTTTTATGTTTTTTTTTTCTCCTTGTAGTTCTTGAAATTTCTTGAAATTTCTAGTAGAAAGTTATATGATGTAATGTCGTATGAAGAGAAAAAAAAGACGTCTAAGATAGCCTCAGTTGAAGATTAGAGGGGGAGAGACAGAAATAGAAATGAAAGTGAAAGGGAAGAAATAAAGCAGGAAAGAAGAGTTAGAGACGAAAAGTGAGAGAAAGATGTTAAAATTGAGCAAATGTGTGTGTGTATGTGCGCGCATGTGCGTATGTAATTAGAAGTTTGCTTCTCAACCATGGGATTCCTGGTTCAGTCCCACAGCATGTCACTTTGGGCAAGTGTCCTCAGCT
Source organism: Octopus sinensis (assembly GCF_006345805.1). NCBI lineage: Eukaryota > Metazoa > Mollusca > Cephalopoda > Octopoda > Octopodidae > Octopus > Octopus sinensis. The sequence continues at coordinate 14,646 of NW_021836227.1, forward strand.
ATTGCCCCAAGCTGGGCAATAGTAATAGTAATAATAGGAGAGGTAGTGGTGGTGAGGGACACATTGATGTTGATGACGATGACAATAAAACTAGAACAGTAACAAATTGCAAAACTGAGAAATTCTTGTTTCTTACCAATGCCATGTTTTTCCTTCAGAGAAATAAGATCAGCTTCTGAGAGTAAAGAAGAAGGTGAGATTTTACCTGATAACATCTGGAAATAAAAAAAAAAAACAAAACAAATTAGCATAGTAATAATTATTTTAAATATTTTACTGCAAGAGATAGAGAGAGGTCTATATATATGTGTGTATGTGTGCGTTTATATATATACAACAGTATCGCCCGGCGTTG
>NW_021836227.1:20000-25082 GCF_006345805.1 Octopus sinensis
TTCAAATTTTGGCACAAGGCCAGTAATTTTGAGGTAGGATAGAAGTCGATTAGATCGATCCCGATGCTCAACTGCTACTTAATTTATCGACCCCCGAGGGATGAAAGGCAAATTAGAGCTGAGCGGAAGGTGTACTCGGAATGTGAAAACAGTTGAAGTACCTCTAACAGTTTTGACCGGCGGGGTAACGATTCCATCAGTTCACTGCCTTTATTATATATAATATTGAAAAGCATGTCTTACTGACTAGGTTGTTGCACTCATGCTCTTAAGATGGTGATTTCGATTCCTGGTCTGGGCGACTCGTCTTCTTACTCTTTTACTCTATTACTTGCTTCAGTCGTTTCACTGCGGCCATGCTGGAGCACCGCCTTTAGTTGATCAATTTGACCCCAGGACTTATTCTTTGTAAGCTTAGTACATATTCAATCGGTCTGTTTTGCCGAACCGCTAAGTAACGGGGACGTAATCACACCAGTATCGGTTGTCAAGCGATGCTGAGGTGACAAACACAGACACACAACACACACACACCACACACACCACACACACACCACACACACACACATAATATATTATATATAATATACATATATATATATATATATATATATATATATATATAATATATAATATATATACGACGGGCTTCTTCAGTTTTCGACTACCAAATCCACTCAGAAGGCTTTGGTCGTTCCGAGGCTATAGTAGAAGACACTTGCCCAAGGTGCCACGCAGTGGGACTGAATCCAGAACCATGTGGTTCGTAACCAAGCTACTTACCACACAGCCACACCTTTCGCCTATAAAAATACTTCATTTCTTCTTACTCCAGTTCACTCAGTTGCCGTACTCTATAATCCGGCAACATGAGTTACTAATTCCTTTTCTTCTGAGTTTCATGTAGGAGGGGATTTAAACCACAAAATCCAGAAAACTGGAATCGTGAGCTTATGGAGAATGGACCTTTAATCTGTTCTTTTGCGTGTGTGTCTGTGTGTTTGTGTGTCTATTGTGTTATTGCGTTTTATTTGTTATGTACATGTGTTTGTCTATTTGTATGTATGTGTATATGTATGTAAGTGAATATATATGTGCGTATGTTTTATGTGTGTATAATCATATAACATACGCGGACATATACATACGTATACATTCTTTTACACTTGTGTTTGTTGTACTCCATTTTGTAGGATTTGTAGAACAATCGACCATTTATTTGAATCTGGGTACATACTCAATCATCCTCGCTAAGTTGTGAGTGTCTCCGCAAACCAGCGCATTTTGTCAAGCGGAGGGGGAACCACAAAGACACCCACCCACACATTCTCACAAGCACATACATACATATCTGTGTGCGCTAGTGTGACTTTATATGTAAGTGTATGTGTGTGATTCGAGTTTCTTGCCAGTGCAATCATCAGGTGAATCTCAGAGTAGCAGGAAACTTACTCGACCAAAACAAGATATCAGTCTCTAGTATGGTATAGAGTACTGCTTTTTTTTTTACCGATAGTCAGCATAGACCTATGTATATTCTTGATATATATATATGAATACGTGAGAAAAAATGAGTTTAGTTAATCGAGGTAACCTGCGCTTAAATAATACTCCACCCGCCCTAATTACCCAACGAAACTAACCAATCTACCAGAAGCAAACCTCTACCCAGTGAATTTACCAGTGCAAGGACAAAATTTCAACGTAAGAATTACCACTTTACATTACCATCACATACGTTCAATTATTTTCGCATTCTAACCGATGCATCTATCTATACTCGCATTCTGAAGAGATTTACTTACTCCTGTAAATCGAAACATCGTAAATGTCACCCTCAACTCTGTTTCTTACATTTTTGTTACCTATTTAATTAAAGAATTGCCAGCGTAATCAACGAGTCTCCCATTGTTATTATATCCATTTTCTTCACTTATATATATATATAATATTCTTTTCTACTCTCGGCACAATGCTCGAAACTTTTGGGGAAGAGCCAGTCGATTAGATCGACCCCAGTACAGAACTGGTACTTAATTTATCAACGCCGAAATGATAAAGGGCAAAGTCGACCTCGGCGGAATTTGAACTCAGAACATAGACGGACGAAATACCTGTAAGAATTTCGCCCTGCGTTCTAACACTTCTTTCCGCCAGCTCACCGTCTTAAATCTTTTCTACTTTAGGCACAAGGCTCGAACTTTTCGGTGATGTGGCCAGTCAATTAGATCGACCCAAGTACGCAACTGGTACTTAATTTATCGACTCCGAAAGAATGAAAGGTAAAGTCGATCTAGGGGGAATTTGAACTCAGAACGTAAATTCAAACGAAATACCGCTATGCATTTCGCCTAGCGTGCTAACATGTCTGCCAGATCGCCTTATATATATATATATAATATATTGTACATACACTTATGTATGTTATACAGCAGTCTTCCACAGTTTCCAGTTACCATTCATTGACAATGCATTGCTCGACTCTGGGATCTAGAAGATGACACTCACCAAGATGTTGTGCAGTGGGGTTGAATACGAAACCTTGTGGTTGCAGAACAAACTTCTGAAACACACTCACACAGGTACAAATATATGCCTGGGTTTCCATCAGTTACCGCAGCCAGTGTTCCAGTTGACTCGATCAATGGAACACCCTGCTCGTTAGATTAACGTCTAAGTGGCTGAGCACACTACAGACACACGTACCTTTAACTTAGTTCTCAAGGGGATTCATCATGGCACAGAATGCGACTCAGTTGCCAATGTGGGTTACATGTAGAATTCATTTTAGCCTGCTCAAGAATACAACGCACCGCCGAGTATCGTGCTCACGACTTCACAATCGTGAGCCAAATGCATTAACTACTACGCCATGAGCCTTCAACACACGTACACGCGCACATTTAGACACACTCACACACGCACACACACACACGCGCGCCTGCGTGCACATACACACAGACATGCACGCACCCGTGCGCTGAACAAATGTATTGCAAAGCTGATTTCGGCCAAAATTGATCTCAGAGCACAAAGTGTCAGGACAAATGTCGTTGTAGATTCCATACAACGCTACGTCGATTCTACCTGTTCACCTATTTATAAAGAAAATATGTTGTTATTTAATTTATCTGTTGACATAGCCAGGGAAAGACACCAATGATGGAAAGGAATTGATGAGTGTTTCCATTGTGGACAACCCATTATGGAAGCAAATGAGTTTTTCAAAGGGGACGCTATATTATCAGTGGCAAACTAATCAGATGAGAGAACCTCTAAGGGTTGCGCGTATTACTAGGAACAGTTGCTATAAGTTCCTCCAAATCTTTCTCCAGTATATTGCCAAAAAAAAAAAAAGCAAGGACTACGTTAACCTATTTAATGATGTAGTCTTAGATACATTATGTCTAAAATGTTGGTAAACAGATGGCAAGGTTATGGAAAAATGTGTATAAGGCAGGTGTGGCTGTGTGGTAAGTAGCTTGCTTACCAGACACATGGTTCCGGGTTCAGTCCCACTGCGTGGCACCTTGGGCAAGTGTCTTCTACTATAGCCTCGGGCCGACAAAAGCCTTGTGAGTGGATTTGGTAGACGGAAACTGAAAGAAGCCCGTCGTATATATGTATATATATATATAATATATATATATATATATATATATGCGTGTGTGTGTTTGTGTGTCTGTGTTTGTCCCCCTAGCATTGCTTGACAACCGATGCTGGTGTGTTTATGTCCCCGTTACTTAGCGGTTCGGCAAAAGAGACCGATAGAATAAGTACTGGGCTTACAAAAAGAATAAGTCCCGGGGTCGAGTTGCTCGATTAAAAGCGGTGCTCTAGCATGGCCGCAGTCAAATGACTGAAACAAGTAAAAGAGTAAAAGAGTATAAGGATAAAGCTGTCTAAATCTGATCAGAGGACTATATAACAGGAACAAGAAAAATATCAAGGACGCAGGTTATAAATGTTATTACTGAGTCACACACACACATACACACACACACACACACACACAAACACATACATGCACACACACATACGTAAACACGCACACACACTCTCTCTCTCTTTCTGTCTAGTTTTCCTCCACCTCCTCCCTATCTCTCCACATGGACAAACATACAACTACAGACACTTGAGTTCCTACATACACACACGTATGTGTCTGCCTATGTATGTATATATGTATGTATTTATGTATGTATGTATGTATGTATGTATGTATGTATTTATCTATGTAAATATGTATGTATGTATCTATCTATCTATCTTTCTCTATCTATCTGTCTATCTATCTATCTATCTATCTATCTATCTATCTATCTATCTATCTATCTATCTATCTATCATTTATCTATCTCTATCTATCTATCTGTCTGTCTGTCTGTCTGTCTGTCTGTATACATATATGCATATATATACGTATATATATATATATATATATTGGCACATACACACGCGCATATACTCAAACACGCAAACAGGTCAGCATTCACCTAGAAACTGAAATTTGCTTACGTCAGAAACTCGAAGTTTTTTATCAATATAGTTTAATAGTAATCAATAGAATTTAATTACTTTTTCAGATATGACGTAATATCAACAATAGCAACAACAACAACAACAACAAGAAAAACAACAACAATAGCTGCAACGCCAAAAGCTAAAATAACCACACCAAATAACAACAATTATATCTATAAAATTTTAATTTACTCAGCCGTAAGACTAGAATAATTTAACTCAAAAGTCTGTGTCTTACAGGCAGACGTTACTTATTGTTACGTTGCATTAGCAGCTGCCGTATTTACCTCTGGGTCAACGACTCTATCAACATTCACGACTCTTCCTCCCACTACACTCATCATGCACGTCGTTATGTCAAGCGGTGTGTCACAGTATGCGTTGCTGGGTGTCTTCAGTGTGTCTGAGGTAGTTTGGATCTTCTATTTCTTTCTCCTTGCATACAGCAATTTCACTCTTCTAAATACATTCAAACGCACGAAATCCATCTTCTGTATTTACTTGCTCTTTTAATCAATCACATCTCAAATTTTCCTTCCACAGACTCATCCATGTCTG
>NW_021836228.1:0-24689 GCF_006345805.1 Octopus sinensis
ATGACCAAAAAAGAAGAAAATTTACTTGTGTAAGTCTCAATCATTCGACAGAGATTTATTTGAATGGTTTGTCAAAAAACGATTATTTGGGTTCATATTCAATGAATATCTTTTGAAGTTGATGTCTTTAAAAATTGCGAAAGTTTGTATTACTCAAGGATTTCAAGCATCAAATGGATAGCTTGAGAAATTAAAAAATCGATATCGAATTGCTTTCCGTGCTTTATGTGAGGAGAATAAAATTGTTAAAACCTTCATGATTGAAAATTTTACAAAAAGTCTCAATAGATCTGTCGATCTCTTCGAACTGCTGGATTCCACACACAATTGGAACCTGCAGGGATTTTCGTAGAGGACGGCAGAAGACCCGATGGGATGACCACATTTCCATTTCAGAGGGGAAAGTGTCTGGTTTGGGACGTCACGTGTGTGAACTCCTTTTCCAATCAGAATATCAAATTATGCATCGAGAATCCGGGAGCCCCGTCTGAACGGGCTGAGATAGAAAAACTGAGAATACGCTGGAATTGGGAATGGCAGAGTGTTTGTCCCCCTGGCTGTTGAGACGTCAGGAATACAGGGGCCTTCTACTCGGACCCTACTCCAGCGCATTGCCTCATTAATCGAAAGGGTTACCGGCGACCCGTGTGAGCACCGGTATTTAAACGAACGAATATCTATAGCCATAGTCAGAGGCAATACTCTGGCTATCTGCCAATGACGATTTTTCTCTTGACCTAATTTGATTAATAAATTGACGTTGTCTAAAAAAAGTCTCAATAGAAAATTAGAACAATACGAAACTGGATTGTTTTTAATCTTTTGGTGAACAGAAAATTAGCCGTTGACTCGGAAAAAAATCTGTTGATTCTTAAAATGATCAAATTGACGACGTCAATTTTATGAAGAACTATTTGAGAAAACTAATACAGCAAGATCGAGTTGAAGAGTAAAATGAAAAAATTTATACTCCGACAATATATGAAGTTAGTGAATATGCGAAGGCGCTTGAATTATTGTTTCTTGAGAATGATTATGAACAAAGAGGAAAAATATACGAAATACAAAAAAACTTTAAAAATTATCAAACTAATCATTCTCAAAAAATCACCGATTACGTGATTAAAATCTCTAAATAATCGCTTTAATTATACTTTAATTATTGTTTATTGTTATTTGGATTCCTTGTTTTATTTTTTTGTTCACTATAGACAATAGTGAACATGATGTTTTGATGTGGACATTTTGTTCACTATAGAGAAGGTTGACAGAACCATTTTAATTTAGATTATGAATTATTTAGACAAAGTTGTCTTTCGATTCACAGATTTTGTTTTTTTAATCGAGTATTCTAAAATTCCGAACAGTTCATTTATATTTTTTCTTTTTACACAAATTTCAAAAGTCGATGATGTTTGTCAAACTTGAAATTATCTGTTTTTACAAGAACTCAAAAAATTGTTTTATAAACTAAATTACTGTTTTTCATACATTTCATGAAATAAGTCGTTGGCCATCAAACAGTCTTACCGATTTTTGCCTTTTTTTTATAAAAAGCAGAACACATGTGACTTTACTATGTCTTGTGACATAGTTGTTGGAAACGAAGCTCTAATGGTCTTCAGTCTTGGACTTTACCCATCTTTGCCTTCCAGAAAGGGTACCTCTAAACTCAGTATTCAAAAAATAGGCGCCAAAAAAGAACTTGTACGTCACGTAGAATTCCACCTCCGCGATTTCTTGTCTCCGCGCTTTCGATATAGCCACGCTAAAGTCCATCTTGTTTTAGGACAGCTCTTAAGACTAAATGAAACCGTTTTGATTGATTGAACTTTAAAGCGAAAACATCACTATTCGTTAAAGTTTTGACCTGGACATTTTGTTTACTATAGAGTGGGTTGACTGGATTATAATTCCTATGATTGGCGTGTTATCATACATTAGCATGCCAGAATTATTAAAAAAAGCTAGGAAAATAAAAGAAGAGAACCGTGTATTTAAAAATGATTAAGAAATTAAATATTTTATAATCGAAAAGACAGCAAGGCACATTGTTATTTATGTCACAGGGTGATAAATGTTATGCAATCATTTAATGTTGAGAAACACTACAAAACTCACAGTAAAGTATATGATTGCTAGTAAGGAGATTCCAGGATAAGGAAACTGGAATCAGTAAAACCAGCAAATGATTCTAAAGCCGTACAAGCTTCATCTTTTGGAAAACTCAAATTTCATCTTGCGATACAACACATTTTATCTACTTTCTGAGAATAAAGGGGTGTCAAACATGCGGCCCAGTTACTGCAAGCTATGAAATCAGCAGAATGCTTGCAATGAATGGAAAATCATATTGTGATAGTGATTTCATCAAACAATGTTTTAGAAAAACAGCCAAGCACTACAAGGACCGAACGAACAACTACTCATCGCCCCATTTAATGAAATATTGAGAAGAAACCTCGGGGTTACAAGGCCTAAAACACCACCATCGCGCCCTCACAGAAATTGTGCCGGGACAAGGGAGGAGCACCGGGCAAGGTTGAGGACCCTCCTCAGAGAACCCGGGATCACCTGATTAATTAGTTTTATGCTTTGGACGGTGATCTTGGTTCTAATAATAATTGCTCGTCATTTTCTAAATCTCGCCATTAATTTAAAAAAATTTTTTTTGGTTAAACTATTTTTTATATTAAACTAGCTCAGCAGTTCGCTTCGCTCACTGCAAGCTAGCTCCTGCGGAGGCCCTGCTCGCTACGCTCGCAGTTTCCTTAAATAACTATAAATTTATGTAGATATAAATGCGACCTGCTTTGATATAACCTTATTCTAAGGCCTGTGGATAAACGATGTTTGCAGTCCGTCCATCCTTGGCAAATATAAATAAATTTCTCTTCTTCTACCTACCCTTGAGCAACAGGCAAGAAAGCGACACACAAAAAAGCGACAGGCAAGAAAGCGACACACAAAAAAGATTTGATTAATTACCTTATTAAGCTGACCGTTTTTTCTTCAGCTTCGTTTTTCCTTCTTCGGTTATCTATTAAAAAAATTATTTTTGAATAATAAAAAAGTTTAGGATAAGAGGCATACCGAAAATAAATTCTATCTTTACGAAAAACTTCTTTTCTTAAGGTCGTCTTCCCTCCTTCGGTTATCTATTGAAAAAATTATTTTTGAATAATAAAAAAGTTAGGAAAAGAGGAATACCGAAAATAAATTCAATCTTTACGAAAAACTTAACTAAATAGTTAATATTTTTACGCAAATTCTTCTGATTGCGCTGTCAATGGGTGGTAAATTGTGTTAATGATTGTCCTAATGTGATTTCAACTATCAAAGTGTTTTTCAAAATCTGTTAATTGCACACTCTATTCAAGGTCGTGCGTCAATTTGTGGTAAATTGTGTTAATGATTGTGCTAATGTGGTTTCAACTATCAAAGTGGTTTTTTCAAAATCTGTTAATTGCACACTCTATGATAATAGCTTTAATTTTGATTCATGGTCGTTAATGATATATGCATTTAATTTTAAAGAGAAAACATAGGATGAATTGAATTTCTTTATCGCGAATAATTGGGAGTTCATCATTGTTAATATTCTCGCTGTCGTTTTCATCAAGGATATTCTTAATACGTGAGATTTTTGCCTGGAAAGTTTTAATGGACCTCATCATGAATGTCGAGGACATCCGCGTTGTTCATTTTAATCAAAATGCAGAAAATAATTTTTTTGATTTTTTGGCGGGAGGTTTTAAGGACCTCATCATGTAAGTCGAGGACATCGTAGTTGTTCATTTTAACCAAAATGCAGAAAATTTTTTTTAATTTTTTTGGGGGGGAAGGTTTTAAGGACCTCATCATGTAAGTCGAGACATCGTAGTTATTCATTTTAACCAAAATGCAGAAAATTTTTTTTAATTTTTTTTGGGGGGAAGGTTTTAAGGACCTCATCATGTAAGTCGAGGACATCGTAGTTGTTCATTTTAACCAAAATGCAGAAAATTTTTTTTAATTTTTTTGGGGGGGAAGGTTTTAGGACCTCATCATGTAAGTCGAGGACATCGTAGTTGTTCATTTTAACCAAAAGCAGAAAATTTTTTTTAATTTTTTTGGGGGGAAGGTTTTAAGGACCTCATCATGTAAGTCGAGGACATCGTAGTTATTCATTTTAACCAAAATGCAGAAAATTTTTTTTAATTTTTTTGGGGGGAAGGTTTTAAGGACCTCATCATGTAAGTCGAGGACATCGTAGTTGTTCATTTTAACCAAAATGCAGAAAATTTTTTTTAATTTTTTTTGGGGGGAAGGTTTTAAGGACCTCATCATGTAAGTCGAGGACATCGTAGTTTTTCATTTTAACCAAAATGCAGAAAAGTTTTTTTTATTTTTTTTTTTTTGGGGGGAAGGTTTTAGGACCTCATCATGTAAGTCGAGGACATCGTAGTTGTTCATTTTGACCAAAACGCAGAAAAATTTTTTTTAATTTTTTTGGGGGGAAGGTTTTAAGGACCTCATCATGTAAGTCGAGGACATCGTATTGCCAATTTGAAGTTGGTGTGCACACACAGACAGACAGACACACAGACAGACACACAGACAGACAGACACACACCATACCATTTTATTATTAAGATATTTCAACCACGCTAAATTCAACATGCGTAAGTTCACAAGATTGTCTTGTAATGAAAAACGTCGCATTATTGCGTACATGGAGGAGAACAAAAGTCGCACGATGGACCGTATAGCTTACATTTTTTCTTCTGTTTTGAAGAACAAATATCCATGCAACTGGATTCTCACAGCAACTGTACTGAGCCTTGCTTGATTTGTCCAAAACAATGGTAAGTATGATCTTATTAAATTTGGTACAGCTGCATCCAGGAGGACACCAAGAGAAAACGGAATGATTGTCAGCAGGGGAATGACTATGTACCACGACCCGCCCAATGAGGAAGATTGGGGTGATATTGCGAACAGCCTACTCGGTATAGGTATTAACATGAGATACATGGAGGGCTCTCCAATTTACTCGCTTGCAGAAAAAATTGAGAACTCCGGGTCTTGCTGGAGTGCATCTTTTCAGAGTTCGACACTTTCAACAAACATTCAGTCCAAAGTTGTCTTTTGGAAGGAGACAAACATCTTTTGTACAATACGGCGTGTATTACAGAACTAATGGAATTCTTATATTTGCCAGTGTCACATGGGTATATAAAGCAAAGAAAAAGTGGCCTTCAATTAAAGACATTGACTATTGTTGTACGCGCGCGTTGTTGTGGTGCACTTTTTCTATTCATTTGCTATTTGTTATTCAATTCAATAATTCTCTCTCTCATTCCATTTCTCTTTATTCTCTCTCTTTTCCCATTTCTTTTTGTCATACCACGACCCGCCAAATGAGGAAGATTGGGGTGATATTGCGAACAGCCTACTCGGTGTAGGTATTAACATGAGATACATGGAAGGCTCTCCAATTTACTCGCTTGCAGAAAAAATTGAGAACTCCGGGTCTTGGGATGAGGGGCTTGCAGTTTCATTCTTATATGAGTACATTAAGACATGGAAAGTGTCATGTGAGGTCGAGATTGACAAAGTAGTGTTCTTCAAGAAAGACCTCAGTTTAGAACGACTCTGAACATATGCCATAGAGGTAACATTTGTTACACTAGGTTTATGATTCTTCAGAAGCATTACAAAACCACAATGAATGCTGTATTGGGTTGCATGGTATATGAGTCATGCTATGAAGAAATCGCCCGCTTCATTGACTACATATGGAAAGTTAGAGGGAAAGAGTCATTAATTGGTTATCTGAAACCCCTCCATGCCGTCAGAAGCAGTGCTTTTTCAGGAAACCACTTGAAACATGTGTACATGTACTTTATGCGGGATCGTAGTTAATAATGCATTTTTTAATGCTAAGAGCTTATACTCGGATGGAAATGCAATTGTAAGTGCAATGATCTTTTACCATTTGGCGAGAGGCGGGTCAGTGGTGAAGTCTGCTGTTGGTGTGGATCCAGATGCGGTCATCATGGATTGCATCGGTCAAGAGAGAGAAGTTAATGGATTTTGCAAGTTCTGAAGGGAAAAATTTATATAATAAAAAAGTATCATTCCGAAATTTTTGAAGTTGACGGGATGACCCTTTTCCCATTTGAGAGCGGAAAAGTCCTCGTATGGGATGCAACCTGCTGGGATACATTCTCTGTTTCACATCTAACCTCGTGTGCTCAAGTCTGTTTCACTTGTTCTTGTTCTTTACAATAAAAAATTCTGTTCTGTTATTTGTCATTTTATAATATTTATCGTGACAAAATAGATTTTGAAATAGAGTTCAAATATTTTTTTTGAATTTTTTTCCAAGTCCGAAAGTATAACCACCTAGGCTCGGTGCACCCAAGGCCTGTGACATAATAATTTATAAAAATAATATAACAATAATTAAATTCGTGTTAGATTAAAAAAAAAGTCTAGAAAAAAAAATATAACAATAATGATTAAAATTTGGTAGAAATTAATCATTTTAGATTTTAGGGCGCTAAAATACAAGATCGCCAAATCCGGAAACAAATAAATAAAAGTTTGCTAAAAGAATATAAAGAATAGAACTTTCTATCAAAAAATAAGGTAAAATTCAAAGAATAAAGATAATTGAGAAGATTTCAAATAAGAGATATAAACAGATTGAAAGAATAAACTGACAAATATTACAAAATGATGAAATTTCAGATAATTTATTAATTAAAAAAAACTACATCGAAAAATATTCCTTCTAATCCAATTAAATAAAAAAATAAAGATTGACCAAATAATGTAGCAGGACAACAAGGTATGTCAAGAGTGCTCACACGTGCCACAATTTATTATGTTTTCTATTAATAATTGGGTAACTAAAAATTAAGATAATTTTAATTAAAACACAATCCTACCGAGTAGCTTATAAACAGTGTAAATACCAGAGGGGATATCTCAATGATGGCAAATTGTGAAACAGACTTGCGAGAAGATTTTGCTTTGCAGATTAGAGCAGATTGTTTCCTTGGAACTTTTGCTCCAGTAATTTTCGAGGAGTTTGTTTAGTTCTAGCTATATTTTTCAGAACCGATTCAGACGAGTTATTTTTGTTTTATATTATTCCGAATTTTTAAACAACATTATGGAATGGAATCTTTTATTGTAATTAACAGAGAAAAGAAAGTGACAGGAATTTAGGACGGTGATAGGACGAGACTGATGCCTAGGCAACTGAACTCTTCTGAGCTTGCGTCCAATTCAGCTGTCGTGAGCCAAAGTTAAGAAAGTAGGTTCATACTTCTGAGCCTTCTAGGCCTGTATGCTTCTGAGCTTTCTAAGCTTCTGAGCTTTCTGAGCTTTCTAAGCTTCTGAGCTTTCTGAGCTTTCTGAGCTTCTGAGCTTTCTGAGCTTCTGAGCTTTCTGAGCTTCTGAGCTTTCTAAGCTTCTGAGCTTTCTAAGCTTCTGAGCTTTCTAAGCTTCTGAGCTTTCTGAGCTTTCTGAGCTTCCGACCTTTCTGAGCTTTCTAAGCTTCTGAGCCTTCTGAGCCTTCTGAGCTTTTTGAGCTTCTTCTGAGCTTGAGCTTATACCACATTATTCCGAATTTTTTCGAGTAATGCAAAAAATTATCATTCCGAAAATTTTTGGTTAATTCACTCATCATTTTTAAAAATTAAATGCGCAGTGAGTGCGCATTGAGATTTTGGCTCCGAGCTTGCGGAGGAACTTTTCCGTCTTTGGACCAAAAACACTCGACGTTTCCACCGCTATCGGCACCACGAAAAACTTTTCGAAAGGGTAGAATATTTGGAAAGCTTTAAATCTTCAGGCTTTTTAGCAGCTGATCTGATCGTTCTCTGTTTTTTCTTTAATTAGTACACTAGTAATTTAGTTTGTAATCTCGCAAAATTCATCAATTTAAGCAATAGTTACAATTATTTGATGGTGCTGATAATTTAATAAAATGATTCTATGAATAAATTAATGATAAATTAAAAGTTAGATTAATTAAATTTTTAAATTTACTGGTCTTGGGCCTCCCTGAACTGCACCATCATCTTTCGTGATCCTCTTGCTATTAATTTGTCCTTCCTCAGAGTATACGTTTTCTGTCACCTCATCATGTCTCCTCTTCATCGAGTTAGCTCCACTTTGGTGAGTGTTCCACACTGCATAATCTTTGTTGAGAATCAATGCTTTCGTCATTACGTCTTCGAAACCATGTTTATATTCTACGAACATTCCTTCCAACGTCTTCTTTAATGCAATCGTTTGGATGTATGCCAGAACACTGTCTTTAATGCCAATCAAATCCATGTATATTTTAAAATACTTGGAGGTGATCGCATCCAGGGTAATGACAATCGGAAGTATTTTGACTTTGGCTTTGTAAATGATTTCTAATTCACTTGCCAGGATATCATATTTATGAAGTTTTTCAACTTCAACTGCTTTTAAATTATCCATACACGTAACTCCAATCTCTATTAGCCATATCTGGTTTAATTATTTGTGGTATAGAAAAATGTCCGGCTTGTTATATTGAATTTTTGATTCGGTAGAGATAGTAGTGTCAACTCGTAATTCAGCACTATCATTGGCAATTATGGTTTGGATAGAGTGAGTCTTTAACCTTTTTGATTTTTTGAATCCAAATTTTCTACATAGGTGCATGTGTATGGATTTAACAATTTCGTTATGTCGCCTTGTATAATCGGAATTAAGCATTCTATTGCATCGAGTTGCCAAATGGTCGACCGTCTTATTAGAAGATTTGCAATGTGGGCATTTCGAACCAAGCTCGCGGAAGAAAATATTCCTGTCCTGCAGAAGGAAGAACATGGCTTCAGATTTAGGTGAAATATTTCCTTTTACAATCCATTTTGAGGATGTCTGTATATCGAAAGTCTCATTATCCAGTGATTCAAATAATTTTGAATGGAGAGTTTTCTTTTTAATAGCTGATAAGAGACACTCAATCTGCAGACTCTTTAGTGTCTGTTCAATGTGATTCATATTTTATTTGCAAGAATTCTGTGATTGTGGCCATATGTGACTTTCTTTGTTGTTCAGCCCACAGAATTCCTGTACTCCTCAGAGAAGTAAATTTTCGCCTTTCCAGACTTGTTTTGAAATCAAACAACATTTTCTCAGCTTTGAAAGTGATAGATATCAATCCCCTTCCAAACATATTCCTCGGTAAGTAAAGTCTTTCTTTGCAAGCTGGTTTCATATGCACATTCAAATTCATAAGTATTTTTCTGACTAATTTATCAATTTCTTCAAATTCACAGGGTTCTAAGTCAATGAGTCCAATATAGTAATTGCACAGTGATAGAGCATGTTCATTGATTGCTTTAAATAAATTGACTGAGTTTAATTTAGTTTCCGATAACTTTTCAATACGGTTTTGCATTTCTTCTTTAATATTTTTGAGTACGTCTTCTTTGAGTACTTTACTACATCTGTTTTCTAAAACTCCCAAATATCTGTAGCTGTCCAGACCATCCATCAATTTACCATCATTTCTTAATAGGTAACTATTTGTTGCTGATTTATCGAAATTCCTCTCCAGTCCAGATGATTCAAAGTAATAGTTCACATCTTCCATCATCCACGCCAATGTCTCCTCTTCTTTGGACAATAGCTTCAAGTCGTCAATGAATAGGAAGTGATTTGTAGAAAAGGTTAAGGAATTAATGCCACCAGAATTTATCGATATATTTGGATATTTTGAAGATAAAAGTCTACTTAACGGATCCAAAACAAGTACAAATAATTGGGGCGACAGAGAGTCGCCTTGGAGTATACCACGTTCTATATTAACAGTTCCCAGCTGTTTTTTTCCCAATCTCAAAGAGACTTTCCAGTTTGGAATAATTGACATAATAAAACTAGTTATCCAATTAGGCAGTCCAGAGTTTTCGAGGATTTCAACAAGAAAGTCATGACTAACTGAGTCAAATGCTTTCTTGACGTCGATCCATGCACAAAATAATTTATTATCGTGCGCTCTGTTAACACATCTGTTTAAAAGTGCAAGTTCGTTTGCTCCTTGACAATGTCGTTTAGTTCCAAGCTGGTACTCAGTTATCAAGTTGTAAGTGTCGGCATATATTGCGATTTTTTCATTCACACACTTTGTAACCAGTTTGTAAAGACATGGCATACATGTGATCGGTCTGAGGTCCTTGGGGTCAATAGAGGTTGCTTTCTTTGGGATCAGGTAAGTGATTCCAGTATAAAACCAACTTTGCGCGTGACTAGTTCCGTTAATAATATTTCTGATTTCTTGAAATAAGAATTTGTGAAGAGAATCCAATTTTTTGATGAAAAAATTGTATACACAATCACATCCCGGAGCTCTCCAGTTAGGAAGAGATTCAATTAAGTTTAAAATGAACTCGTCATTGATGTCGGAGTCATGGTGCTCAGCACCAGTAACTCTCTTATTCACTCCAAAACTTAACTCATTTTTGTCCTTTTTCTTCCAGACGTCCATCCAAAATTTGAGACAATCAGATGTGTCGAAACAATCAATCAGAGCATTATCAGAGTTAGAATGGAGGTTTCTGTAGAACGACCTTTGATTCAACTCAAACTTCCGATTATCAATTCCGTATTGTCGCCTTGAATCTGCAATAGACACCTTTTTGTTTAGGATTCGAATCTGGTCTGTGATTGTTGTCGAGATTCTTTCAAATTCTCCCCTTTTGGATTTTTTGTAATTGTAAGAACATAAAATGTCAATGACTTTCTTATTTTCTTCGTCTTTGATAGTAGACATAAAGTATTTTGATATTAATATATTTTTTTTCAATCAAAGACTCAATTTTATTTTGTATTCTCTGCTTCCAATTCGTTTTAATTGGATCCCTCATTGTAATTTGTTGATACACACATTGCGCGGAATATATCAGAGTTGAAATATCTTCAATACTTGTAGGTAGGTTGTTTGTTGTATATTCGATCAATGATTTATTTATTATTTCGATTAACTCGTGATTTACATATTGAGACGGTATCTTCCTTGTCTGTTGCCTCGCATCGATTGTTTTAGAATTATTTGCATCAATTTGAATTAATAATTCCTCATGCACCTTGTTGTAAAGTGCCAAATCAGGGGAATTATTATTCGTTTTATTTTCATTTTTGGAAATTTCACTTTTATTCCCGAAGACAGAAGCGAGTTTTTTTAATTCATATATTGATTTCTTTTTTCCAAATTTGGAATCAAAATATGTAGCAATGAGCGGCCAACCTCCTCTGGGGACTCGTTTAAGACGGTCTTTGACACAAATCAATAGAGATGACATCCATTCTCCAGGGTTGGAAGATTCGATTGACTCACAAATAGCTTTCATGGGAATCAAAGTTGAAGGGGTCGGTGGGGGTCCGTAATTGCAATTGCCCGAGGCATCAGGATGACCATGAACTGTCAGGTCCACATTTTCTTGAGTTCCATTTGTTAAAATTTCTGTGGATCCGTCCATGGGAATGACTTTTTCAGACTGCGAAAAACCAACCATCCGTACACCACAAGAACAATCTATAACTGGTAGATAAAATAATTTTACAACTTTATAAAATACATATAATTAAATGAACATGCGGACCCTTATCTACTTTTTCAAAATAAATTTATATAGTGAATTTAGGCTAGGTATGTATTGTTTCTAAATGATGGTGTTCAAAGCATTGTGGTTATTATTGAATATCTGTCTGCTATGACTTTCTGTCAAAATCCGTACAATAATCTACAGTCAACCCTCTCTATAGTCAACTTCCTCTATAGTGAACAGGCCATATTAATGATATTCACAATAACAAATATTACTAATTTAAAAATGTATAAGTTCGTTCGTTCCCGAACAGGAGTCCAACAAGGCGACCCTCTTGGACCATTACTATTCGCCTTAGCAATCGACGAGGCTGTACGATCAATCCTTTCACCATTCAATTTATGGTACCTGGACGACGCCACCATTGGCGGCTCTGTGGAATCCATCACCGAGGACCTATCCCGCCTAATCCCTTCTCTGCGCAACCTTGGCCTGGAAGTTAACGTGGATATATCGGAAATCCTAAACCTCAACTACCATGAGGCGGATTTTCCGAATGTCAACATGTTAATCCAAGGCTTCATCACTGGTGCACAAACAACCCAGCCATCAGAAGCAATTTTTCTTGGATGCCCTCTAAGCCCATCTGGCCTAAAGGCCCATCTGGCGAAGAAGGACATGGAATTCCGTAATCTCACAAGCAGTCTCTTGGAGTTAGACTCGCACATCGCTCTCTTCTCATGGAAAAACAGTATATACATGCCGAAACTTCTTTACACGCTCCGCTGCCTGCCATGCTACTCGCATCCAGACATTCTGACTTACCTGGAAAAATCACTGAAATCCTGCACGGAAGCAGTTCTGAACATTTGCTTTGACGAAATCGGTTGGACACAAGCGAAACTTCCCGTCAGGTTCGGAGGGATCGGTCTTCGCTCGCCTAAAGATCTGGCCCCACATGCACACTTCTCTTCAATTTCCAGAAGCCGGCAACTTGTCAGTGAGGTTCTACTCCCCTTCAACGAACTCTCTCTGGAGTTGCCGACTGCTGACTTCCTGGAATTCTGGACCAATTCCAACCTTCAGATCCCTTCTGAGATGTCCAGACAGAGGGATTGGGACGAGATCTGGGCAGCACACTCGTTCTCCACGCTTCAACCGGCCTTGGACCAACACCGCCAAGCCTGCCTGCTTTCTGCAGCACACGAGCATAGTGGATCCTGGCTCGACGCTTACCCAACGTCATCGACGGGATCCCTATTAGACAACGAAACACTGCGTATCGGGGTCGCTCTTCGGCTGGGGCTTGATGTCTGCGCCCCTCATCCCTGTCGATGCGGAGGTACGGTGGACGTGAAAGGCCTTCACCCCCTCTCCTGCCGCCGGAGCGCAGGCCGCTCGCCTCGCCATGGAGCAATCAACGACGTAATATCAAGAGCTCTCAACGCTGCTGGCTTCCCCAACGTGTTTGAACCAGCCGGATTGGACAGAGGGGACGGCAAACTCCCGGACGGGATGACCACCCTCCCATTCCGGAATGGCAATTGCCTGATCTGGGACGCCACGTGCGCAGACACGTGGTCCCCATCCGCTCTAATGTTCTCTCTTCTTCCGGCTCGGCCGCGGCCCTGGCGGAAGCCCGCAAAGTAGAAAGTACAAGAATCTTGCCACTCGGCATTCCTTCGTGCCTTGTGGCTTTTGAGACATCAGGCGCTTCCGGTCCGCTGACCTCATGCTTCTTTAAAGACCTCGGTATCCTCATTGCTCGGAGAAGATGGATGCTCGCGAGTCCTCTTGATTGAGGCAGAGGATCTCGCTCGCGATCGTGCGGGAACGCGCAAGCAATCCGCTCTGCTGGGCTATAACCCCTGAGTAAATCTATAATTAATCTGATTTGTTTCAATTAACAAAAAACGTGCATATAAAAAAAAAGTAATGATTGATATTTTGTTTAGTGGTGTAAGGATGGTTGGTTTTTCTCAGTCTGGAAAAGTCATTTCCATGGACGCATCCACAGAATACCAAGTAAATGACGCTCAAGAAAATGTGGATTTGTCTGTTCATGGCTGTCTTAATGCCCCTGTCAAATACAATGAAACTCAGCAGCTCTCGTCAACTTTGTTATCCTTAAAAGCTATTTGTGAGTCTATTGATTCGTCCAACCCAGGAGAGTGGATGTCATCTCTTTTGAACTATGTCAAAGATCGTCTCAAGCGAGTACCTAGGGGAGGGTGGCCACTTATGGCCAGCTATTTTAATTCTAAATTTGGTAAGAAAAAATCGATATTCGAATTGAAAAAACTTGCTACTACTTTCCGCGGAAATAATGAAATCACCAAAACTGGACATAATATGAATAGAAAATTACCTGATTTGACACTGTACAACAAAATTTTTGAAGAATTATTAATTCAAATTGATCAAAATAAATCAATACCAATCGAAGAAAGGAAGCAAACAAGAAAGATTCAATCTCAGCATGTAAATCATGAAGTGATTGAAATGATTAATAAAGCCCTAATTGAATACACGTCGAATAACATTCCTGCAAGTATTGAGGATATTTCGTCTTTGATATACTCAGCACAATGTGTATATCAACAGATATCAAGTAAATTGACATTCAAGTCGAATTGGAAACAAAAAATCCAAAATAAAATTGAATCTTTGATGGAGAATGATCGGTTAATATCAAAGCATTTTATGTCCACCACTAAAGATGAGGAACGGAAGAAAGCAGTAGACATTCTCTGCTCCTACAATTATAAGAAGTCTAAAAGGGGGAGTTTGAGAGAATATCGTCTACAATAAATGATCAAATCAAAATTCTAAACAAAAAGTTATCAGTTTCAGATTCAAGAAGGCAATATGGAATAGATAATAGAAACTTCGAGTTGAACAGAAGATCGTTCTACAGAAAGCTGAATCCCAATTCTGATAACAAACAAATTGCTGGTTTTGACTCGTCTGAGTGTCTCAAGTTTTGGGGTGATGTTTGGAAGAAAAGGGATAAAACTGATTTGGGCCTTGGAGTGAACAAAAGAGTAACTGGAGTGGAAGATAATGCACCTGACGTTAGCGACGAGTTTATATCAAACTTAATTGAGTACCTTCCTAATTGGAAGGCTCCGGGATGTGATGCTGTGTACAATTTCTTTATCAAAAAGCTGGACTCTCTTCACAAATTTCTTTTCCAAGAGATCAGAAATATTATTAATGGTGTCAGTCAACCACAAGGATGGTTTTACACTGGAATTACATTTTTAATCCCAAAGAAAGCAAACTCTGTTGATCCGAAGGACCTTAGACCAATTACATGCATGCCGTGCTTATATAAATTGGTCACAAAATGTGTGAACGAAAAAATCGCTGTATATGCTGATACTTACGATCTGATAACGGAGTTCCAGTTGGGATCTAAACGCCATTGCCAAGGAGCAAAGGAATTAGCGCTTCTAAATAGACGCGTTAATGAAGTTTATGGAAACAAATTATTATGTGCATGGATCGACGTAAAGAAAGCTTTTGACTCAGTGAGTCACGAATTTCTTTTTGAAGTTTTGGAAAACTCAGGACTACCTAAATGGATAACGAAATTTATGATGTCAATAATTCCTAACTGGAGAGTGTCGTTAAGATTAGGAAAAGAGCTGCTTGGAACAGTTAATATTGATCGTGGTATACTCCAAGGTGACTCACTGTCACCACAGTTATTTGTATTGGTCTTGGATCCATTAAGCAGGATTTTATCTTAAAATATCCGAGTATGTCAATCAATACTGGTGAAGACAAGTCCTTAACCTTTTCTACCAATCATTTTCTATTCATCGATGATTTGAAGCTTTTTGCTCAGAAGGAAGAGACACTGGCACGCATGATGGAGGATGTGAACATTTACTTTAAACTGGCTGGTTTGGAGAAGAATTTTGAGAAATCAGCGACAAATTGTTATTTGTTGAGGAATGAAGCTACATTAATGGATGGACTAGATAGCTATCGCTATCTGGGGGTGCTAGAAGACAGATGCAGTAATGTTCTTAAAGAGGATGTACTCAAAAATATTAAAGAAGAAATGCAAAAGCGTATTGGAAGACTATCGGAAACTAAACTAAATGCAGTCAATCTATTTAGAGCAATTAATGAGCATGCTCTATCGCTGATTAACTATTATATCGGTCTACTCGATCTGGAACCATCTTGTTTCGAAGAAATGGACAAGTTTGTCAGAAAGCTGTTGGCTGATTTGAAAATTCACATGAAGCCAGCCTGTAAAGAAAGACTGTATCTGCCAAGAGATACACTTGGAAGGGGACTTGTATCAGTTGCCTTTAAGGCGGAAAAAATGCTGTTGGACTTCAAAACCAATTTGGAAAGGCGAAAGTTAATCTCCTTGAGAAAAGCAGCAATTTTGTGGGCCGAACAGAAAAGGAAAACCCATATGGCCACAATCACAGAATTCCTGCATTGTAAATATGGAACAACCACACTCGATGAGATTGCTAAATCACTACGTGACTTGCAGATAGAGTCACTGTTGCTTAGTATTAAAAAGAAAAGGTTGCATTCGAAGCTATTTGAGTCGCTTGAGAATAATACTTTTGATATCCCAACATCTTCAACATGGCTAAAGAAAGGGAATATATCTCCTAAATCTGAGGCAATGTTCTCTTTTCTTCAAGACAGAAACGTCTTTTTCAGAAACTCTGATGAAAAATGCCCACATTGTAAATCCTCGCCTAAAACCGTGGACCATCTTGCGACGCGATGCAGTAGAATGCTAAATTCAGATTATACCAGAAGGCATAACGAGATTGTGAGGTGTGTTCACATGCACTTGTGTCGGAGATTTGGAATGAAGAAGTCCAAGAGACTGAAAAACCACTCCGTGCAGTGTATAATGTCGAATAGCTCTGCGGAAATTCGGGTCGATACTACAATTCCAACTGAACTAAAAATACAATATAACAAGCCTGATATATTCCTGTATGACAAGAAGGAAAATTTGATATGGATCATTGAAGTGGGTGTTACCTCGATAGATAATTTGAAATCGGTGGAAGTGGAAAAAATGCATAAATACGACATTCTAGCCAGTGAATTACAATTAATTCACAAGGCTAAGGTAAAGATTGTACCGATTGTCCTCACGTGGGATGGGATAGTCTCTACATTCTTCAGAAAATATATGGACCTTCTTAAAATCAAAGAAAGTGTGCAAGCATACATCCAGACTGTTGGTTTGAAAAAAACAATGGAAAGCATGATAGTAGAACACAAATTGGCTTCGAAAATATGTCTACCTCAGGTAACTCATTTGACGAAGGACGGAATCGGTGAAGAGACGGCGAGATTCTGTAGTTTCCGCCGATGAAGGAAACAACTCCGAAGTGGGAACAGATAGCGGGAAGAGGATTCCGAGAGTAAACTTGGCGGAGCAAACTAATATGGAAAAGGAAAGTTAATTAGTTAATTAATAAATTTCAAAATTGTAAAAAAAAAATAATAAAAAATAAAAAAATGTATAATATCTTTATAGAATATTTTTGTGTTCACTATAAAAATAGTTGAAATTTAATATTTTTACATTGGTAATTTTAAAATTCTTTAAATGAATAAATTGACGTTCTACAGGTTAGCATGGTGGGAAATCGAAAACGCCTGCCATTTTTTTTCAGAATACACACAGTGCGCCGAAATAGAATCTTCCAGTGTGAGGTTTCTCAAAAGCACTTTGGGCAAGCGAGTTGGGTTAGAGATTCTCCTCCAGGTAGTCTCCCCTTCCTGGGGCGTTATTTCTTTTTAGATAACGTGCCTGGTGAGATATTTCTGTACCAGTCTCTACCATACTTTAATTTCGAGTATTTCTATTTTTTAAAATATTCTTTAGGTGGCCTCTTTTCGTTGCACGGAACTGTAGACTTTCTCTAAGTGAGGTTAAGATCCTCTGTCGAGATCCAATGAGGGATTCCTTTAAGGACCAAGACTGAGGCCTTCTCAGCTACTGAGGCAAGTTTATGGTTGCCTTTGCCAAACATATTCGATTGAGACAGCTCTGCTTGAAGGCAGCAGCATTAAATTTTAGAATGAAGGTGCCGGACTTCTGTAAAGTTATCCGGGCCTTGGAAGCAGTTGGCGACTTGGATAGGAGGTTAAACTCTTGATCTTTCCAAGTGCAGTGTTTTCGATACTCAGAGAATATGTGAGGTTTGAGCTGTTAGCTCAGTTGTCGTCTGATGGCATGGATCTCACTGTGTTTTGAGCCACAGTAGGGTTCGGATGTTCGGTGGGATATTCAGCTTTGATGGGTTCGCAAAAGGGCTGTGGCTTTGCCGCTGTTTGTCTTTGAACTTTGGAACAAGCTTTGATTGATGAGAATTTTGTTTATTCTTGACCATTTTTCTTTCTTTTCCTTTACCATGGAACTGGATTCTCACAGCAACTGTACAGCTGTATTTTGACAAAGGGTCGAGGCCACCAATAGAAGACCGGAAGGGACAATACATTTGCAGTCTTCAAATGTCTTCTCCCATTGAGGTTATCAATCATCCCACAATCGGCAATTCAAGCGAGGCAAAACTTTTTGGATCGATGGACGCCATGGTCTCCTTAATTACAAGTCTCAAAACAGTACGGAAACGCTGTACAATTCTTGTTCGAAGAAGCGGATTACAGTGACATGGCAGTCACTTTTGATCCAAAGGACGAATGCTACCAAGACGATATGACTCGTCTATACAGACAAACTCATAGTATAGATGAGAAGGACGAAATAAACAAAGGGGATGCTGCAATAGGATGTTTCGAGAGAGCAATAATTCGTTATCGCGGCCAGCAGGTGGGGAATGACATTGAGTTTTTCAAGGACTGGTTCGAACGGAACATCATCTATGATAGATACACATACTCGTATCCTATCGAGAAAGTAACAATAGCGGACATAGACTTCTATCGTGTGCTCAAGAACATCAGCCCGAGTTTTATTTTATTATATTTAAATATTTAGTTATGTTTATAAGGTAAAGAAATCACTAATTAAGAGGCGGAACCGCAGCCGAGAGGAGGATCGAGGAACAGTTCCCCCTTAGAACTGCGAGAGAGATGCGCTCAAAAAGCCACATCAGTTCACGGGGGTCGTTCCTTGCCCTTCCCAATGACCTTCCGATCTTCGAGAGGAAACGGAGAGTAGACGGGCAAGTACACCGGAACTCAGCCCGAGTATTATGGGTAACAATAGATATTTGTGAAACAGAACCGACAAGAACACAATGTCTGGTTGCGGAACAAGTCGGTAAATCTGGGTCCCCAGAAGAACCTAAGGCTTGAAGACGTCATAAAAGAGTCAAAACGTAGGAAAGGGAACTTTATAGTTCATTAAGAACGACATAATAGATCAAAGAGTTAGCGATTACAACAATTTGGCCTTTATGTTTTGTCCAGCGCATTCTGATGATATTCGAACAGAAGATCTTTTGGTTAGCTCCGCGTGGGATCATTGATCCCCAGAGAGAAGATAACGGGGAAGATTTTGTATGCAGCAGGACTTTTTTAAAGTAAGCTGCTATATTAGATACTAGAGAATAGATCGTCATCAGTGGTCCAGGACTATGACGTTATTAGGGTAACAGATGAATTTTCATTCATGCTGTGCAACTTTTTCTATGTGGAGTGCTTAATGGACGACCAGATGACTTATTGTTCTTAGACACCAGTTTCATCTTATACATCGCAAAATGCTTCTGAGCCTGTATGCTTCTGAGCTTCTGCAATTACCCCTTTGCTCTGTGGGAGCCAATAGTTAAAAAGAAATGGCATAGCTACATGAGGCCGACTTCGGACCAATGCAAAAAAGCCATAGATATGTACAGGTCGGGTCAAATAGACAAGGGGGAAAATGTCGTGTCATATCCAGCAGTGTCATGTGTATGGCCCAAATACGAAGCCGAATGTGCCAACATGACTTTGGTTCACTCCGTTGATTACCCTATCAACCCAATGAGTGGCAAAATCGAAGGGGACATCTTTGAGCTGGGTGAATGTGACGAGGACTTCTGCCTCTTGAAGGAAAACAAAGGCGCATTTGTTCTTAGCCACCAGGACACATGTGTTAAAGGGACTGAAATCTGGTTGGCTCCACTTGGCGCCAATACTTACGCGACCCGCTGGAAATCAGTGCTGACTCTAAAGAAAAGTGTTGTGCATTGTATTGTGGGGACCACTATTGGGTCTCAGTTGAGGGAGTGATGATATTGAGAGACCCAAAGGATTGCCAGGGGATTTGCCAACATAATCCGAGATCAGTAAGTCAGGAGTGGAAAATGAAGAGCCAGGGATTGAGTACAGAAGAGAGGATGAGTTATCTATCATGCAGAATAACAAAAAAACGCTATCCTTGCGGTATAATAAAAAAGTATCATTCCGAAATTTTGTTGAGTAATCCAAAAAAGTATTATTCCGAAATTTTTGTATTTGACGGGATGTCCCTTTTCCCATTTAAGAGGGAAAAGTCCTCGTATGAAATGCAACCTGCTGGGATACATTCGTTGCTTCACATCTAACCTCGTGTGCTATGCAGGCTAAATCAGTTCGACTCCCTCTTGTTGTATAGGCGTCAAAAATATTTCTGTAACAGTCTCTTGTTCTTTACAATAAAAAAATCTGTTCTGTTATTTGTCATTTTATAATATTTATCTTGACAAAATAGATTTTGAAATAGAGTTCAAATATTTTTTTGAATTTTCTTCCAAGTCCGAAAGTATAACCACCTAGGCTCGGTACACCCAAGGCCTGTGACATAATAATTTATAAAAATAATATAACAATAATTAAATTCGTGTTCAGTTTAAAAAAAGTCTAGAAAAAAAATATAACAATAATGATTAAAATTTGGTAGAAATTGATCATTTTAGATTTTAGGGCGCTAAAATACAAGATCGCCAAATCCGGGAACAAATAAATAAAAGTTTGCCATAAGAATATAAAGAATAGAACTTTCTATCAAAAAATAATGTAAAATTCAATGAATGAAGATAAATGAGAAGATTTCAAATAAGAGATATAAACAGATTGAAAGAATAAACTGACAAATATTACAAAATGATGAAATTTCAGATAATTTATTAATTAAAAGAAACTACATCGCAAAATATTCCTTCTAATCCAATTAAATAAAAAAATAAATATTGACCAAATAATGCAACAGGACAACAAGGTATATCACAAGAGTACTCACACGTCTACAATTTATTATGTTTTATCACAAGATTTTGCAGATTCGAGCAGATTGTTTCCTTGGAACTTTTGCTCCAGTAGATTTTCGAGCAGTTTGTTTAGTTCTAGCCATATTTTTTTATTTCAGACAGAACCGATTCAGACAAGACGATTCCCGGGCAAAAGAATAGCTTGTGCGTTGCCGCGCATGATTGTAACAGAGATCCTCTGTCCTAGCCAAGAAAATTCGCTTGTATCCATGTTTCTCCGAGCAAAAGGAGGCAGACGTGTTTTAAGAACTTGGATGTTTGCGGGACGAGGGCTGCACATGTCTCGAATGCCAAAGCGACAATTACTAGTTGGATTTGGATTGTTGAAATAGTTATTTAAAGAACAAATGAATAAAACATTATTTTTAACGTGTTATTTTGTATTCGTGTACTTAGTAACTGCTTTTGCATCTTCTGTAATAGCATGTTTTGCCAATTCACCGGGAAGAATCAGACGAACTGCAGTCTGTATTTCGCGTGAGGTAATGCTAGCCTTCGAATTCTGATAGACTAAATTTGAAGCCTCGGTTTTTATTTTGTCATAAACATCGAATGTGAAACTGTTTATTAAAAAATATTTTAATTTTCTACAATTTAAGCAATAGTTACAATTATCAATTAATATTGATTAAACGAAAAGAAGGCCAGCTGCCTGGCGGATTGCCAAACTGTTCCCCCGGAGTCCGCAGTGAGTGCGCATTGAGATTTTGGCTCCGAGCTTGCGGAAGAACTTTTCCGTCTTTGGATAAAAACACCCGACGTCTCCACCGCTATCGGCACCACGAAAAACTGTTCGAAAGGGCAGAATATTTGAAAAGCTTTAAATCTTCAGCCTTTTTAGCAGCTGATTTAGCCTCCAGAGCAAACGAGCTTAGATGTGAAGCAGAGAAAGTATCCCAGCAGCTTGTAACTCATACGAGGCCTTTTCCCCTCTCAAATGGGAAAAGGGTCATTCTGTCAACTTCAAAAATTTCGGAATTATACTTTGGGATTACTCAACAAAATTTTGGAATGATACTTTTTTATTACAGTCAAACCTCTATTGGTCGCCACCTCTATTGCTCGCCACATTTTTTCAAAAAAATTGAGAATTTCTAAAAAAACCTCTATTGCTCGTTAAATTCTAAATCTCGCCACTATTTTTAATTTAAATTTTTTAAACATTTACTAATTCTAATCTGTTATTTAGTATTTTATTAGCAGCAAAAAGAATTTTTTTGGTTAAACTGACTTTAAATATAAAATAATTTTAACCACGCTTCTTCCAACATGCGCAAGTGTACTAGACTGACGTTCAATGAAAAAAGACGCATAATAGCCTACATCGATGATAACAAGCATATGACAATGGAACATATAGCCTCTGTTTTCTCTTTCATTAAAAAAAAATTTCCCGAAGATCAATCAATGATCTGAGGCTTGAAAAACAAAAAATACTTGATAGTGATCCTCTTTTCTCAAGCAAAAAACGACTATTCAATCCAACATATTCAACTATTGATACAGAAGTTATGAAATGGATGGAACATATCGAACTTCGTGGCGGATTTATGGACGATAATTCTATTCTTTTGAAAGCAAAAAAAGTCGCCGATCTACATGGAATTACTGATTTCAAGGCTAGCAATGGCTGGCTCTCTAAATTTAAGAAACGGAACAATATTAAGTTAAGAACTTTTCACGGAGAGTCTTATATGACTAACGTAAACTTTGAAGAAGAAATAAATTTTTTTATTTCAGTAATTTTCACCAGAAGAGGCATTGAAGATGTAAAATAATTAAAGAAATTTTATTATCAAAATAAAAATTTTGATTTAAGTTCACTTGAATCAATTAAAAACATGATCAGAGACTTACCTATGAAGAAAAAAACTATCGATGATTATTTTTATTAATTTTTTTAAACAATTTGGGAATTTCTTAACTTTTCTACAATTTAAAATTATATCATTTTAGATAATTTTCAATTTTTGGCGAACAACCGGAAGTGCAAAACCTCTATTGCTTGCCAAATTCTGAATCTCGCCACGATTTGGTCGGTCCCAAAAAATGGCGAGATTTAGAGGTTTGACTGTATATGAGATTTTTCTCCGAATCTGGTTTCCGCTCAAGAGATATTTCACTCCAAAGAGGGGTTCTGCAGGGATCCTGCCTCAGTCCACTTCTTTTCAATTTGGTTATGAGCAGTTTCCCTTTGCCCCAAGACCCTCGGACAAATCTACTTCTCTATGCTGATGACGTCCTTATCCTTGACACCTCAAAGGATGTGATGGCCTCAGAAAAGAGGCTTTTCACCTACATTGAGGTAATAAAGGAGTGGTGCGTCAGCAAACAGCTCTTGTTAGCAATGGATAAATCCGCTTTCTTACAAATCAACTCGAAAAAGTCATCAGATCAGAGCTCTGGGCCCCTAACCGAAATTGTGCAGCCACAGCGGCACGTGTGCGGAACACATTGCCTTAGTCCGAGTCGCAGAGAGACTCCGATCCTTACCGCTTCATCGTCAAGGAGAGTGCCAGAAGGGGCGTTCGGGAATGCACAAAGCCAAGCTCCGCTAGCCGGGGATGTTGCCGACAGAAGGCAAGCGCGGCGGTGCTGGTTGGACGACTCGAGCAGCAGATTGAAAGTTTGCCCGGAGATACGACAGGTCATTGAGAAATCTATCCGATCTTTCCGGAAAAGAACGAATATATTTGATCATAGATATGGATATTTTCGATTATTACGATTTTCATAAATATCGTGTCTCAGTAGGACATTGTCTCCTACGACTAAATCTTCATATACAGTTTGTTGATTTAAACAATCGTCGTCGTTTTCAAAATAATCTGATCCAGTTATTTCTATTGACTTAATTCCTTCGTTTCATTTCTTTTGGAGAATAATAACGCTGATTCCGGAATTTGATTATTTCCTCATGTGTTTAATCTAAAATAATTATGTAACAATCACTTCGATAGTTTGCAGTTAAAAATGCGTAATCACTGGTTTTTGTATTTTATGTATATTATCCCTTAGTCTTCAAAAATTAACTGTTCTGATAATTTTTTGTATCTTTTTTGGATTTCTCTAATTGGTTCATAAAAATAAATCTAGTTGAACTTTTTTGATTATCCCAAGTTCATTTTTAGTAAGTTTAAGCAAAACCATTCCTAAAATATATATTTGATCAATAATACTTATTATTTTTTCAAATAGGAAAACTTAGATAACCAAAACAATTTTGCAAACTGGATTAATTTAAAAAATACTTTGATAAATTACCAAAATAATTAAGAGCTCTCAAAAATTTCTACATTATGCACGTTTTTCTAACATAAGTGAGAGAGAACATACAGTGGGCCCAAAAAGTCATGGCACCATTTAATAAATTTTAGTATTTTACGTTTTTACCCATAAAATATGAAGTATTTTGACTTTTAATTATTTTTTTGAAAAATTCAAAAGATTCTGATTTAGAAAATAATTTTAAATCCTTAAAATATTGATAATTGACAAAGAAAAAACAGCTTTTTTTTAATTTTTAGCGTTATTGAAGAGTCAAAAATGTTGGCACTTTTATATCTACAGTTTTAGTTTAAGTGCATATGATAAGAGAATGTCATTCTTTCAGATTATTTTTTTTAAGTTTTTCTTCACAAAAGCTTTGTTATTACTTAATAACGCATTATTAATATTGATATTACGAAAACAGCCGTTTTTAGCACTACTTTATGGGAAAAACTGTACATACATACAAAACTCTTAAAAGCACGATTGTTTCTTACAGGAACAGAGTTGAACCAAGGAAAAGGACTTTTGAACTAGAAAAAAGAATATAAGAGAATCATCACCAAATAGTTATGGCACA